>NC_037670.1:129894599-129919429 GCF_003255815.1 Theropithecus gelada | reverse complement strand
TTTTTTGAGACGGAGTCTCGCTCTGTCACCCAGGCTGGAGTGCAGTGACCGGATCGCAGCTCACTGCAAGCTCCGCCTCCCGGGTTTACGCCAGTCTCCTGCCTCAGCCTCCCGAGTAGCTGGGACTACAGGCGCCCGCCACCTCGCCCGGCTAGTTTTTCGTATTTTCAGTAGAGACGAGGTTTCACCGTGTTAGCCAGGATGGTCTCAATCTCCTGACCTCGTGATCCGCCCGTCTCGGCCTCCCAAAGTGCTGGGATTACAGGCTTGAGCCACCGCGCCCGGCCTGTGTTTTTTTTTCTTAAGGAGTTCTTACCTTTTAGAGATACATACTAATATATATCTCTATATAAAAATATTACCATGAAATATGATATCTGAGATCTGCTTCAAAATAATTAGGTATGGGGTGGCAGAAGAGAGGTTTAAATAAAACCAAATTGGTGTAAGAAGTTGAGTGAGCCGGACATGGTGGCTCATGCCTGTAATCCCAGCACTTTGGGAGGCCGAGGCGGGTGGATCACCTGAGGTCAGGAGTTCAAGACCAGCCTGGCCAACATGGTGAAACCTCGTCTCTACTAAAAAAAAAAAAATTAGCCCGGCATGATGGCGAGCACTTGTTATCCCAGCTACTCAGGAGGCTGAGGCAGGTTAATCCCTTGAACCCAGGAGACAGAGGTTGCAGTGAGCTGAGATTACACCACTGCACTCCAGCCTGGGCAACAAGAGCAAAACTCTGTCTCAAAAAAAAAGAGGCTGAGTGGTCGCCACACTGAAGTTCATTTTCCTGTTCTATTTACTCATGCATATATTTGAAAATATGATACACAAAATGTTAGTTTCTTATTTTTTATTTTCATGTTTTCTAGAGATTGTGTCTCACTATGTTGCGCAGGCTGGTCAAGAATTCCTGGGTTCAAGTGATCGTCCCACCTCAGTCCCAAGTAGCTTGGACTACAGGCATACGTCACCACACCTAGCTAATTTTATATTATTTTTTATTTTTTGGAGAAATGAGGTCTATGTTGCCCAGGTTGGTTTCCAACTTCTGGAGTCAAGTATTCTCCCATCTCACCCTCCTAAAGTGCTGGGATTAAGAGCTTGAGCCACTGCACCCAGCCAAATAGATTTTTAATGTATGAAACAATTAAAACTTTAAATGTTTCTTCCTATTTTCATGACTCTTTATAATTTGTCATGTTTTCAAGACATTCAAGAGGTACTAAACGTTATTCTTTCATTTTCCTTAAAGTCCTGGATTGCTTTTGACATCATTATTTAATCTTAGCTTTTCCTGTGACTGCAATTACCATACATGAATATTTCCAAGTATGGTTCACTCTATAAACAATTATTTCACGAAAGGCTTGCTTATCCAATGATTAAAAACATTAAAATATCAGGATTATTTCAGTACTTGAGATTTGATTGAGAAAAATGTGTATTTTAATTGTACCTTCTAATTATGGCACTATGGTTCTGTCTAGCATGTTTATTTTGCTTGCAATAGATTAAACATTTCGAAAAGTATTAATAAAATAGTTTGAGCTAGTAATATATTACTTAATATAAAAGCATATTAACTCACAACATTGTCAGCCCAATCTGCTAGTACTGTTGAGATGTAGTTCACAGCATTAAGAATTGCACAGTATCGAAAGCCAAGGGAAGCTCTAGTCTCTTCTTTCATCACCTGTGTTAATCGTATCCTAAAATCATCTACTAAGTCCTTCTGTAACTCCAGGAACTGTAGCTTTCGGGAAGCTGTGGGAAGATTTTTATACCTGTCTGTGGAAAAAGTTATTAAGACATATGAAGGTTTTGGTACCATCTATGATATACTTACAAGTTTTCCCTACTGTCCTGCTTCAGTGCTTTTGTCAAAAATCAATTGACCAGTCAAGTGCGGATTTACTTCTGAGCTCTCTTAAGGATATGAGTTTCAAAAGTATATGTTTGCCAAAACTCATTCAACAGTACACATAAGATCTGCATATTACAGACGTGATCACGCCACTGCACTCCAGCCTGGGTGACACAGCAAGATTCCATCTCAAAAAAAACTAGAAGCAAAGTATACCCAGATATCATTCAGCCTGTGAATAAACTGTTAATTCACACAATGGAATACTTGTTGCCAATAAAAAGGAAAGCACAGCCGGGAGCGGTGGCTCACACCTGTAATCCCAGCACTTTGGGAGGCCAAGGCAGGTGGATCACCTGAGGTCAGGAGTTCAAGACTAGCCTGGCCAACATGGCGAAACTCCATCTCTACTAAAACTAAAAAAATTAGCCGGGCGGTAGTGGCATGTGCTTGTAATCCCAGCTACTCAGACTCTGAGGCAGGAGAATTGCTTGAACTTGGGAGGTGGAGGTTGCAGTGAGCCAAGATGGCACTACTGCATTCCAGCCTGGGAAACAGAGTGAGACTCTGTCTCAGGAAAAAAAAAAAAAAAAAAAAGACAGTTTGTTCAACAAATAAACAGCTTTTTTTTTTTTTTTTTTTAAAAAAAGAAAGAACTTGGATAAATTAAAAGATACACATTTAAGAATTTACAGGCAGTTGGCCAGGCGCAGTGGCTCACACCTATAATCCCAGCACTTTGGGAGGCCGAGGTGGGCGGATCACGAGGTCAGGAGATCAAGACCATCTTGGCTTGCGACCATCTTGGCTAACACGGTGAAACCCCATCTCTACCAAAAATACAAAAAAATTAACTGGGCGTGGTGGTGGGTGCCTGTAGTCCCAGCTACTCAGGAGGCTGAGGCAGGAGAATGGTGTGAATCTGGGAGGCAGAGATTGCAGTGAGCTGGGATCGCGCCACTGCACTCCAGCCTGGGTGACAAGAGTGAAATTCGTCTTAAAAAAATAAATAAATAAATAAAATAAATTTACAATTGACATGATGAGAGGTCTGAAATTAAAATACTCCAGAAAAAAAAAAAAAATTGAAGAGTAAAATATAACAGAAAAGTGATAATTGCTTTAAACTTTGGTAATGGGTACCTGAGAGTTCATCATATTATCCTACTTTTGGGTATGTTTGAAAATTTTCTGAATAAAAAGTTTTTAAGAGACACATGAATTTTCCTTAATTTTTTTGTCTTAGTGTTTTTCATATTTTTCTTATAGTTAAAAATACGGAATTATGGCTGGGCACGGTGGCTCACGCCTGTAATCCCAGCACTTTGGGAGGCCAAGGCAGGTGGATCACAAGGTCAGGAGTTCAAGACCAGCCTGGCTAAGATGGTGAAACCCTGTCTCTACTAAAAATACGAAAATTAGTTGGGCGTGGCTGCAGGCGCCTATAATCCCAGCTACTCGGGAGGCAGAGACAGGAGAATTGATTGAATCCAGGCAGCAGAGGTTGCAGTGAGCCGAGATCACACCACTGCACTCCAGCCTGGTGACAGAGTGAGACTCCGTTTCAAAAAAAAAAAACAAAACTAATTACTGACTGGGCTGGAATGATACTTCTTCAGGTTATCAGACAAGCCTAAGAAATGGACAGGCTGGTGGTCTATGAAGGTGAAGAGGGCCAAGGATGGTGGCAATGAGGGTCCAGTGGCACCTGGACAACAAGCAGGCCCACAAGGGGGCAGCGTGATTGGCTAAAGACCAGTGAGGGCCAGAGGATGCTAGGCTACCCTCCAGCCAGAGAATCCCTGCACTATAACAAAAGTTCCTATTACTACTCCAATCCTTAAAATTACTTCATTATTTTACTCTCTTCTGCAATCTTTGATAAATCAAGATCAAGAAAATATTAAAAATACAGGCCAATCACCATTTACTGAAGACACCTAAAAAGCCCAACAGCAAGACAGTTTGGATAATAAAATTAATTCTTATTTAATTGTTTTTGTATAATTATTCAGGAAGTTTTCCTTCATGTATACCAATGTTTAAATCCTTAAATTAATAAAAACCCCAAAGTTAGAATATTGTGTTAGCTTTCTACCAATATAGAAACTGAATTTGAAGATAACAACCATCATATAATATTAATTTGCTGAGCCGCTTATTTATTGATTACTTTATTGACGGAGTCTCACTCTGTCACCAAGGCTGGACTGCAGTGACGCGATCGTGGCTCACTGCAACCTCTACCTGCCATGCTCAAACAATCCTCCCACCTCAGCCTACCAAGTAGCTGGGACTACAGGCATGTATCACCACACCTGACTAATTTCTGTACTTTTTGGAAGAGAGCAGGTTTCACCATGTACCCCAGGCTGTTCTCGAACTCCTGGGCTCAAGCAATCTGCCTGCGTCAGCCTCTCAAAGTGCTGGGATTACAGGCATGAGCCACTGCACCCAGTCTACTGAGCTATTTTAAAAAGTACCATGTGAAAACAGTACTTTTAAAACAAAGTCATATCTTAAAAGACTTATACTTACCAGTTATAACCAAGAGTAGAGTCATAAAAGTTTCTGCACAATCTGGAACTTTCATTTCATCCACATCAGTGATATCCTTATATTGCGATACCCAGGCAGCTTCTGATGAAAGCATTGAGTCCATTTTTTGAAGAGCAACTGATAAGCAGACAAAACGATTATGTTGATTAAGTAGTTACAGTCATTCCTAATTATTCAACTTGTAATTTTTTAGGAATGATGGCTTTTCTATAAAAAATAAACAAACCTATAATCTCCCATTAGTTGTACTAAATTTAACTTACTTAATGCTTTAAACAGGATACTTTACTCCCACCCCCAAATTTTGAAAATAGTTATGTTGACTAGATAAGCTACAGTCAGAAAGATTCTATTGGCCAGGCACAGTGGCTCACACCAGTAATCCCAGCACTCTGGGAGGCCAAGGTGGGAGGATTGCTTAAGTCTAGGAGTTCACAACCAGCCTGGGCAACATAGCGAAACCCCAACTCTACAAAAAATACAAAAAGTAGCCAGGCACGGTTTGCATACACCTATAGTCCCAGCTACTGGGGTGGCTGAGGCAGGAGGATCACCTGAGCCCCGGAGGTCGAGGCTGCAGTAAGCCATGATCAGCCCACTCCACTCTAGCCTGGGTGACAAAGTAAGACCCTATCTCAAAAATAAAAAAGTAAAAAAACAAAATACTCTGATACTTTGGGAGGCCAAGGCAGGCGGAATACTTGAAGTCAGGAGTTCCATACCAGCCTGGCCAACATGTTGCAACCCTGTCACTCCTTAAAAATAGAAAAATTAGCCAGGCATGGTAGTGCGTGCCTGTAATCCCAACTACTCAGGAGGCTGAGACAGAAGAATCCCTTGAACCCAGGGGGTGGAGATTGCAATGAGCTGAGCTCGAACTACTGCACTTTTATCCTGGGCCACAGAGCAAGAGTCTGTCCCAAAATAAATAAATAAAAACAAAATAAATAAAATGAAAAATTCTATGATAAAATCTATAAAACAATTAAACACCCCACTGGCTTGACTATTCCACTCTAGAAACATGTAGAGTGTAATTCCAGGAAAAATGGAAGTTTCATGTGAAGTAAAGAAAATATTATCTCTGAAGGAAACTCTGAAAACCCTGACAAAGAAAATTTCAGATGGCTCTAGTCCTACTCAGAACTGGAGAAGAAAAGTATTCAAAAATGTATATTCACAGAAACAGACATATCTCCCCACCCTCTGGCTACATCAGCACTTACATTTTCTCTCCACTGTCAACCATCTCTGAAAACAGGTTTCCTCTGACAGAATATGCATACAACTAGCAAAAGCGCCAGGATAGCCATGAACACTGTGTAGCTCCCTCTCAAACAACAGTACTTCATCCACCAAATGACAGAAGAGATTGTCATCATACAGCAGACAAGGAATATCCGTGGCTAACTTCTCAAGAACCAGCATCATAAGGCCCCGAGAAAATTCAAGCTAAAAAAATACACAAACATGAGGTATGTAAATAAAAAGTTATCCATGCACACAAACAGTTCTAAAACAGAAACACGACTGAGTCTCTTACCCTTGCATTTACCAAAGAGCCTACTTTGTCTAATATTGGCTGAATCTTTTCATCCAAAAATTGAGTATGGTTTCCAATCCACATAAGTACTTGAGCCAAGTACCATTCTGGCTAAGGAAGGAGGAAAATAGTTTGAATTCGTAAGTCATTCCAATTAGAAAGTTACAATTACATGAGTCTATTTAATTGTATATGCACAACACTTACAAAATTAGTTGAAAATTCCTGTATGTAAGAGCACAATTTCTACTCTGAATTTTAAACTACTGAAAGGCTTAATAATCAAATGTTTGCCAATGTACTCCCAACAAATTTCAATAATGTGACTTAAGTCAATAAACTCATAAATTTACAACGCCATATATATTTAAAATCTAACACTTCGGCCGGGCGCGGTGGCTCAAGCCTGTAATCCCAGCACTTTGGGAGGCCAAGACGGGCGGATCACGAGGTCAGGAGATCGAGAGCATCCTGGCTAACACAGTGAAACCCCGTCTCTACTAAAAACACAAAAAACTAGCCAGGCGAGGTGGCGGGCGCCTGTAGTCCCAGCTACTCAGGAGGCTGAGGCAGGAGAATGGCATAAACCCAGGAGGCGGTGCTTGCAGTGAGCTGAGATCCAGCCACTGCGCTCCAGCCTGGGCGACAGAGCAAGACTCCGTCTCAAAAAAAAATAATAATAAAACCTAACACTTCAATAATAGGTAAAATCATGAGTATTACAAAGAACTAATGGCCTAAAAATTATTTTTTGAAATAGCATTTGAAAATAATTTCAATATTATTTTCTTATGGTTTTTATTTTCAAAAAGTAAATTAAGAAAAAATCTGCTGGCCGGGCGCGGTGGCTCAAGCCTGTAATCCCAGCACTTTGGGAGGCCGAGACGGGTGGATCACGAGGTCAGGAGATCGAGACCATCCTGGCTAACACGGTGAAACCCCGTCTCTACTAAAAAAATACAAAAAACTAGCCGGGCCAGGTGGCGGGGCCTGTAGTCCCAGCTACTCGGGAGGCTGAGGCAGGAGAATGCCGTGAACCCAGGAGGCGCACCTTGCAGTGAGCTGAGATCTGGCCACTGCGCTCCAGCCTGGGCGACAGAGCTAGACTCTGTCTCAAAAAAAAAAAAAAAAAAAAAAAAAGAAAAAATCTGCTAGTCTGCATTACAAAAACTACATGTTTTATACAGGTTTAAGGGCAGAAATACCAAGTGCATGCCAGGCGCGGTGGCTCACGCCTGTAATTCCAGCACTTTGGGAGGCTGAGGTAGGTGGATCACCTAAGGTCAGAAGTTCCAGACCAGCCTGACAAATATGGTGAAACACATCTCTACTAAAATTACAAAAATTAGCCCAGCATGGTGGCATGTGCCTGTAGTCCCAGCTACTTGGGAGGCTGAGGCAGGAGAATTGCTTGAACCTGGGAGGTGGAGACTGCAGTGAGCTGAGATCACGCCACTGCACTCCAGCCTGGGCGACAGAGACTCTGACTCAAAAAAAAAAAAAAAAAAAAAAGAAATACCAAGTGCTTAATATTTGCTTTGCTTTTTTTATTTGTTTTGCAATGATAATTCAGCAACATCTGATGCCCAAGAGCAGAAATACCATATTTTCCTACAGTATATGAACACAACTCCTCAATTGTACGTATGAAGAGCAGTGACAAAACAGGAATTTAGCCCTTTAGAAAAAAAACAGAAATGTAAAGAGTCAGATTTTAACTTAAACCAGCAAAAGTATAGAAACGCTAACATTTGTTCCTAATAAAAACCAAGGACAAGAGCTGGCAAAACACACCTTGCTTAACACATTAGTCTGCCGGTTCCCTCTGAAGTGATACCTGAACCTCTTCTGAAGAGGAGTCAGCATAATCTGGATGGGCAGGATGACAGAAGGGGAGGCAGGAAGAGAGTATTTTTCTGGAAGTTGCTTTGGCTCAGTAAGTAATTCATCTCTGACATAATCAAGTCAAGGAAAAAGAATCAAAAGCATACCTAATATCCACACACACATATGTATGTATACATACACAATAAATTTTTTCAACAAATGTATCAGATACTCAGTAGAGTTAATTATGATGCAAATAATATGTAATATAACTTTATATTGAATTTACATTCAGTTAAAAGTCACAAAAAGCCAGGCATGATGATAGTGACTCATGCCTGTAATACCAGCACTTTGGGAGGCTGAAGTAGGCGAATCACTTGGGCCCCTTCACAGGAATCTGAGATGTGCCTGGGCAATAGACAAAACCCTGTCTCTACAAAAATTAGCTGGGCATGGTGGCACTTGCCTGTAGTCCCAGTTACTCAGGAAGAAGAGGTGGGAGAATCAACTGAGCCTGGGTGGTCAAGGCTGCAGTGAGCCGTGACTGCACCACTGCACTTCAGCCTGGGTGACAAAGTGAGACCATGTCTTTAAAAAAAGCACACAAATGGGCCAGGTACGGCCAGGCGCAGTGGCTCACGCCTATAATCCCAGCACTTTGGGAGGCTGAAGCGGGCAGATCACAAGGTCAGGAGATCGAGACCATCCTGGCTAACACAGTGAAACCCTGATTCTACTAAAAATAAAAAAAATTAGCCGGGCGTTGTGGTGGGTGCCTGTAGTTCCAGCCACTCGGGAGGCTGAGGCAGGAGAATGGCGTGAACCCAGAAAGCGGAGCTTGCAGTAAGCTGAGATCGCACCACTGCACTCCAGCCTGGGCGACAGAGCAAGACTCTGTATCCAAAAAAAAAAAAAGGGCCAGGTGCAGTGGTTCTCACCTGTAATCCCAGCACTTTGGGAGGGTGAGGCGGGTGGATCACCTGAGGTCAGGAGTTCGAGGCCAGCCTGACCAACATGGAAAAACCCTGTCTCTACTAAAAATACAAAATTAGCCAGGCATGGTGGTGCAAGCCTGTAATCCCAGCTACTCGGGAGGCTGAGGCAGAAGAATCACTTGAACCTGGGAGGTGGAGGTTGCAGTGAGCCAAGATCACACCACTTCATTCCAGCCTGGGCAACAAGAGCGAAACTCCATCTCCAAAAAAAAAAAAAAAAAAAAAAAAAAAAAAAAAAGCACAAAAATGGTATCAGAATTAATCTATAAATCTTTCCTAAAATAGCAACCAAAAAAATTCAAGTATCATTTGATTAAATTCACGCTATGTTACTAAGGTTTCCTCCCAATTGCCCATTTGTTCTATTGCCCCAAGAGACCTTTTTGTGCTATGAACTAGGATCAGTCATGTATCTCGGAACTCTTCCTTACAGCCCTCACACCCACACGCAATTCACTTTGCAAGAGTGTAGTCCACCACTCAGTGGACACTTACAGACCAAGTCCAAACACAGGATTCTTATTTGGCTTTCTTGGCCACTTTGAAAAAGTTTTACTCTCCAGCCACAAACCCATTCTAGAAAAAAGAAATTTTAGTAAGTTTTCAACTGCAACAAAGATACGAGGTTTGTAGTTTCAAAAGCTGACAAAACAGTGTCTCCAGGTAACTGTACATCTCCGGGGCACTGGCAGGTCGACTTAAGCCAACAGTTTGTGATTGAGGGGGTGCAATGAATGGCCAATGAAGCTGTGCTAAAATTTCCTCAAAATCACTGCAATAGAAAAGCAACACATACATTTCAGTACATCACCAAACGATCACCAAATACCCATCGGAAAGCAATTACCACAAAATATGGGTAAATTCCCTACCTTGTAAGCTTGTCCTTGAGAATTTTATGCCAGAATTTAACTGTGGCTCTCATGAAACCAAGAAGATGAGTACAGGATGATTCCTGAAGCTTGATGTCAAGTTCTGCCATAGACACTAGAGTGGAGGCTGCCTCCGGTACATTATTGGTCATCAGATATTGCTGAATGTTGTCACTGTAAACAAAGTAAAGCAATTTTTTTTTCTTTTGAGACAAAGAGTCTCACTCTGTTGCCCAGGCTGGAGTGCAGTGGGAAGATCTTGGCTCAATGCAACTTCTGTCTCCTGGGTTCAAACAAGCCTCAGCCTCCACAGTAGCTAGGATTACAGGTATGCACCCCCACGCCTGGCTAACATTTTTGTATTTTTAGTAGAGACAGGGTTTCACCGTGTTGGCCAAGCTGGTCTTGAACTCCTGACCTCAAATGATCCACCTGCCTCGGCCTCCCAAAGTGCTGAGATTACAGACGTGAGTTACCGTGCCCAGCCTAAAGCAAATTTAAAGAACAGATTGCTCAGAATAATTTTAAATTTGGAAAAAGTGCTTTTTCTTCATGTTTTATATAAAGTTACATCCAAGGGAGAATGAAGTACCACCCTAAGGTAGCCTTTGTTTTTTAACAAAGCACCACCCTGAGGCCTTTTACCAAGGCCTCCCCAGGAGCCTATAGTCCTCTACTACTTCTGCATTCTTCTATGAGCAGCAGCCTCAGCCTATGTTCAGGACACCTCCCGGGACCTTTCCCTTCCTACTACTCCTGAAAGGCCTGTTTTGTGTCATCTTCCTTTGGGCACCCCTCATTTCTGACAAATATGCCTTTTACAGAAGTCTTCAGTATCTTAATCCAAGGGAATAATGTGGTAGCATCTGGTAAGGTCAAGTATGATGGTCTTCAATTGTTACCGACTTTGCCCAGCTGAACTTGATTTCCCACTTCAAAGAAATATAATTCCAGGTAGGGCATGGTGGCTCACCCCTGTAATCCCAGCACTTCGGGAGGCCGAGGCAGGCGGATCACGAGGTCAAGAGATCGAGACCATCCTGGCCAACATGGTAAAACCCCATCTCTACTAAAAATACAAAAATTAGCTGGGCATGGTGGCACATGCCTGTAATCCCAGCTACTCAGGAGGCTGAGGCAGGAGAATTGCTTGAACCCGGGAGGCGGAGGTTGCAGTGAACCAAGATGGCGCCACTGCACTCCAGCCTGGCAACAGAGTGATACTCCGTCTCAAAAAAAAAAAAAAGAAAAAAAGAAAGAAAAAGAGGCCGGGCGCAATGGCGCATGCCTGTAATCCCAGCACTTTGGGAGGCCAAGATGAGTGGATCACCTGAGGTCAGGAGTTTGAGACCAGCCTGGCCAACTTGGTGAACCCCCACCCCCATCTCTACTAAAAATATAAAAACTAGCCGGGCGTGGTGGTGGGCATCTGTAATCCCAGCTACTCGGGAGGCTGAGGCAGGAGAATTGCTTGAACCCAGAAGACAGAGGTTGCAGTGAGCTGACACGGTGCCACTGCACTCCAGCCTCAGCAACAGAGTGAGACTCCATCTCAACAAAAAAAAAAAAAAAGAAATACACAAATATTACAGAAGAATTTCAAATGTACAAACACAGAATATAAGAGTACTGCTTTTTTTTTTTTTTTTTTTGAGACAGTCTCACTCTGTCACCTAGGCTGCAATGCAGTGGTACAATCACGGACTATGGGTCCTCACCACCAAGCCTGGCTAATTTTTTTTTTTCTTTTTTGAGACGGAGTCTCGCTCTGTCGCCCAGGCTGGAGTGCAGTGGCCGGATCTCAGCTCACTGCAAGCTCCGCCTCCCAGGTTCACGCCCTTCTCCTGCCTCAGCCTCCAGAGTAGCTGGGACTACACGTGCCCGCCACCACACCCAGCTAATTTGTTTTTTGTATTTTTAGTAGAGACGGGGTTTCACCGTGTTAGCCAGGATGGTCTCGATCTCGACCTTGTGATCCACCCGCCTTGGCCTCCCAAAGTGCTGGGATTACAGGCGTGAGCTACCACGCCTGGCCTTTTTTTTTTTTTTCTTTTAACAGAGATGGGGTTTTGCCATGTTGCCCACACTGGTCATGAAATTCAGAGCTCAAGCGATCTGCCCACCTCAGCCTCTCAAAGTACTAGGACTATAGGCATAAGCCACCACGCCTGGCAGGAGTACCGCTTTCAAGGAAGGAATGAAATAGATTTCCTCACAACACTAAAGCATTAATGACATTTACAGCATAGGAAAAGCTAGAGAAACAAGGTTCACTCAGAGTGATAGTGCTATGCTATAGTATCCAAGAAACAGCTAATATAAGGATGCTAATTCTAGCAAGAAGGAACTACTTTAAAAAAAGGACGATGTACATCAGAATAAAAACAGGCCATTATAAAGAAATGTAGAGATGAGAAAAATCCCAGAAGCTCTAAAGGAAAGCTGGAAATGAAAATATCATCATAAAAGACCTCAGGGAAATAGCACAGTATTAAAGAGAGAAAAATAAATGTGCTTTACCTGCTTATGAATTTGATCCCTATTTCTAATACAAATCCCTCGGCATATTTCCCTTATAAACAATTCAGATACCTGAAAAGTTTATCAAGGCCAGGTGCAGTGGCTCACGCCTGTAATCCCAGCACTTTTGGAGGCCAAGGCAAGCATATCACTTGAGGTCAGGAGTTCGAGACCAGCCTAGCCAACATGGTGAAACCCTATCTCTACTAAAAATACAAAAATTAGCCAGGCGTGATGGCATATGCCTGTAGTCCCACCTACTCGGGAGGCCGAGGCAGGAGAGTCGCTTGAACCCGGGAGGCAGAGGTTGCAATGAGCTGAGATTGTGCCACTGCACTCCAGCCTGTGTGACAGAGGAAGATTACGTCTTAGAAAAAAAATAATAATAATAAGATAAATAAAATAATTTTTTAAAACAGAAGAAAAAAGAAAAGGTTATCAATAACCATACCCCTATTTTAGTTAATCTATTACTCTGGCTACTACAAGAATGAGGATTTCAAATAACGTATTTTACTTAATAAAGTTATTAACATTGCCCCTTGCTGGTATTTCCTTTCTGAGGGACAAGGAGAAATGCAGTAAAATAAAGCAAGGTTTAAAATTCCTTCACTGCAAATAATTTACCTAAACAAGAATGAGATGCTTTAAAAAGTAAGCTTTTTAATCAATTTCTGGAATCAACACTACAATCTTAGGCATATCACTTTATATGTAAAACCCCCCCTATATGCAAAACAAAGTGTTTTTTTTTTTTTTGAGATGGAGTTTCACTCTTGCTGCCCAGGCTGGAGTGCAATGGTGCAATCTCAGCTCTCTGCAACCTCTGCCTCCCGAGTTCAAGCAATTCCCCTGCCTCAGCCTCCCGAGTAGCTGGGATTACAGGCGTGCGTCACCATGCCTGGCTAATTTTTTTTTTTTTTTTTTTAATTTTTAGTAGAGACAAGGTTTCACCATGTTGGTCAGGCTGGTCTCCAACTCCTGACCTCATGATCTGCCCACCTCGGCCTCCGAAAGTGCTGGGATTACAGGTGTGAGCCACCCAACCCGGCCTAAAAACAAAGATTTCTATATTACACTGATGGGTAAATTTTTTTTAATTTTGGGAAATATATGCAAGAAAAAGAAATACATAACATATCCATAACAAAATAATATTAGGTTTATTAACTATGATACATTTGAAACAGGACATTAAGACTCTTGGATGACTTTTCTCCCTTAGGTTTTCCAGGGAACATTAATGGTTGCTGGCAGCTGCGCAGCAAGTACTAGTTAAAACAACACAAGGATGGGGGGACCTTATCATCTACTAATCTAGGTGGAAATGCTACTTCAGGTTGTTTGAAAGGCAAAACTAGATACAGCTAACCACCAGTGATAGGTGCTCAACTCAACAAGAACTAAGGTCAAGCCTTACTTCCTTTTTTGTTTTTCCCACCCAGAGGTAGCAGAACTCTTGTTATTCATCCAAGAATACTGTGTAGCTCTTATGATTCCCACTGAAAAATATTCAAATTATAAAGAAAGCAATTCATTTCATTAACTGACCAGTTCTAAAAATTAAATAGGAATACCTATTACCAAACTGTGTGTTTTATTAATTCGGCATTACAAAGAATAGTTTTTATCATGTATTCATAATCCAACTGTAAGACTTAAAAGTTTGGTTGGGCGCGGTAGCTCACACCTGTAATCCCAGCACTTTGGGAGGCTGAGGCTGGCAGATTGCGAGGTCAGGAGATCGAGATCATCCTGGCTAACACGATGAAACCCCGTCTCTACTAAAAATGCAAAAAAAAAAAAAAATTAGCCAGGCATGGTGGCGGGCGCCTGCAGTCCCAGCTACTCAGGAGGCTGAGACAGGAGAATGGCGTGAATCCAGGAGGTGAAGTTTGCAGTGAGCCAAGATGGCACCACTGCACTCCAGCCTGGGTGACAGAGCAAGACTCCATCTCAAAAAAAAAAAAAAAAGACTTAAAAGTGTAACGTACTTACATTACCTTCTTCCAAATGCTAATTAAACTCCCTGAAAAGTTTATGTTCACTCACAATAAAGGAAAAGAATCATTATCATAACGCTATTTTCATAACTGGTAAAATTATATTATTATAATCTTTAACTCAATTATTTAATGGCACACGTGTACTCTCTAAGAAGCCTAAAAGGAAAATAGTAATTACGAGAACAAAGAGGCCCATTTTACCTTAGTTCTTCAATCTGTGAAATCCATTTAAGGTAAGCAAGATGACGTTCGATCTCTTCAATTTGGCTAATCATGGCTCCAAGATCGTCCATCCAGGGTTGTGCAGTCAGCAAATGACTGTTAATGGCGCTGAAGAGATGAGTTTCCTGCTCCAGAAACTGATTAAGAAATCGCTTTGATTCTTCTGCATTTTTTAAGGCACTTTGAATTCTTTTAGGAATTTCTGATGAAATTGTAAGTACCTGACCACAATTTTTAAAAAGAAAGAAAGAATAGCAGCAATCAGATAAAATTTTCATAATTTTTTTTTTTTTTTTTTGAGAGGGGATCTCACTCTGTTGCCCAGGCTGGAGTGCAGTGGTGCCATCATAGCTCACTGCAGCCTTGACTGCCTGGGTTCAAACAATCCTCCCACCTCAACCTCCCCAGTAGATGGGACTACATGTATACACCACTACACCTGGCTTTTCTTTTTTTTTTCTTTAAATAGAAACAAAGTCTCACTATGTTGCCCAGTCTGTATGTAACCTTTTTTCTTAGTTCATTCCCTTCAAAATACACATTTGTTGTAACAGAACTGAAAATCATCCATCAACACCTTCAAAAAAAAAGTTTGATTTCTTCATCCTGTACCAATCAAACCCAAACATAAAATGCTGTTTTACACACATATAAATATCAGGAAGAAGTATGCCTTTGTGTTGCAAACAATAAGTGAAGCAAAAAAATAAAAATAAAATTAAAAATATATGCATACATACATGTATAGGAAGGGACCTAATACACTGGCCTCCAGTAAGCATCTAGAGGTCTACCTCCATAGGCTCAGCAGAGGATCCAGCTAGAGAAAACTTACTTTATTTTATTTTTTGAGACAGAGTCTCACTCTGTCGCCCAGGCTGGAGTTCAGTGGCATGATCTCAGTTCACTGCAACCTCCGCCTCCTGGGTTCAAGTGATTCTCCTGCCTCAGCCTCCTAAGTAGCAGGAATTATAGGCGTGTGCCATCACGCTCAGCTAATTTTTGTATTTTTAGCAGAGACAGGGTTTCACCATGTTGGTCAGGCTGGTCTCAAACTCCTGACCTCGTGATCTGCCCACCCCAGCCTCCCAAAGTGCTGGGATTACAGGCGTGAGCCACTGCGCCCAGCTGAGAAAATTTATTAATACATGCTCTACCTACTAAATATTTTCCTTCAAAGCAAACCAAGGGCTGGGCATGGTGGCTCACGCCTGTAATCCCAGCACTTTGGGAGGCCGAGACGGGCGGATCATTTGAGGTCAGAAGTTCGAGACCAGGCCGGGCGTGGTGGCTCAAGCCTGTAATTCCAGCACTTTGGGAGGCCGAGACGGGGGATCACGAGGTCAGGAGATCGAGACCATCCTGGCTAACACAGTGAAACCCCGTCTCTACTAAAAATACAAAAAATTAGCCGGGCGTGGTGGCGGCGCCTGTAGTCCCAGCTACTCGGGAGGCTGAGGCAGGAGAATGGCGTAAACCCGGGAGGCGGAGCTTGCAGTGAGCCGAGATCGCGCCACTGCACTCCAGCCTGGGCGACAGAGCGAGACTCCGCCTCAAAAAAAAAAAAAAAAAAAAAAAGAAGTTCGAGACCAGCCTGGCCAAGATGGTGAAACCCCATCTCTACTAAAAATACAAAAACTAGCCAGGCGTGGTGACACACACCTGTAACCTCAGCTACTAGAGAGGCTAAGGCAGGAGAATCACTTGAACCAGGAGGAGGTGGTTGCAGTGAGCCAAGACTGCACCACCACACTCCATCCAGCCTGGGTGTCTGTCACTCTGAGCGAGACTCCTCAAAGAAAAAACAAAAACAAAAACAAAAACACTGCAGACCAGGCACGGAGGCTTACGCCTGTAATCCCAGCACTTTGGGAGGCCAAGGTGGGTGGATCACAAGGTCAGGATTTCAAGACCAGCCTGGCCAAGATGGGGAAATCTTGTCTCTACTAAAAAATAAAAAAAAAAAATTAGCTGAGCATGGTGGCACACGACTGTAATCCCAGCTATTTGGGAGGCTGAGGCAGAGAATTTCTTTTTTTTTTGTTTTTTTTTTTTGAGACGGAGTCTTGCTCTGTCGCCCAGGCTGGAGTGCACTGGCGCAATCTCGGCTCACTGCAAGCTCCGCCTCCCGGGTTCACGCCATTCTCCTGCCTCAGCCTCCCGAGTAGCTGGGACTACAGGCGCCCGCCACTGCGCCCGGCTAATTTTTTTTTTCTATTTTTAGTAGAGACGGGGTTTCACCATGGTCTCGATCTCCTGACCTTGTGATCCGCCCGCCTCGGCCTCCCAAAGTGCTGGGATTACAGGCGTGAGCCACCGCGCCCGGCCGAGGCAGAGAGTTTCTTAAACCCAGGAGGCAGAGGTTGCAGTGGGCTGAGATTGCATCACTGCCCTCCAGCCTGAGTGACAGAGCGAGACTCCATCTCAAAAAAAAAAATGGAAACAAAGATCTCATTCTAACAGGCTGGGCATCTATATTTTGCCAACACCCCCAGGTGATTCTGAATTAAGGCCAGGCTAAGAACCACTGACTTGATGAGACGATATCCAGGCAATGCCTTTAGAAATGGCATTTACGGCCGGGCGCGGTGGCTCAAGCCTGTAATCCCAGCACTTTGGGAGGCCGAGACGGGCGGATCACGAGGTCAGGAGATCGAGACCAGCCTGGCTAACACGGTGAAACCCCGTCTCTACTAAAAAATACAAAAAACTAGCCGGGCGAGGTGGCGGGCGCCTGTAATCCCAGCTACTCGGAGGCTGAGGCAGGAGAATGGCGTAAACCCGGGAGGCAGAGCTTGCAGTGAGCTGAGATCTGGCCACTGCACTCCAGCCTGGGCGACAGAGCGAGACTCTGTCTCAAAAAAAAAAAAAAAAAAAAAAAAAAAAAAAAAAAAAGAAATGGCATTTACTGGCCAGGTGCGGTGGCTCACGCCTGTAATCCAAGCACTTTGGGAGGCCGAGGCGGGCAAGTCACTGGAGGTCAGAAGTTCGAGACCAGCCGGGCCAACATGGTGAAACCCTGTCTCTACTGAAAATACAAAAATTCGGCCAAGCACAGTGTTTCATGCCTGTAATCCTAGCACTTTGGGAGGCAAAAGCTGGTGGATTACTTGAGGTAAGTAGTTTGAGACCAGCCTTGCCAAAATGGTGAAACCCTGTCTCTACTAAAAATACAAAAACTAGCCGGGTGTGGTAGCACATGCCTGTAATCCCAGCTACTCAGGAGGCTAAGGCAGGAGAATTGGTAAACCCAGGAGGCGGAGGTTGGTGAGCTGAGATCCCGCCACTGCACTCCAGCCTGGGTGACACAGTGAGACTCTGTCTCAAAAAATAAAATAAAGTAAAATAAATACAAATACAAAAATGAGCTGAGTATGGTTACGCATGCCTGTCATCCCAGCTATTTGGGAGGCTGAGGCAGAAGAATCACTTGAACCCAGAAGGCGGAGGTTGCAGTGAGCTGAGATCACACCACCACACTCCAGCCTGGGCAACAGAGCAAGACTCCATCTCAAAAAAAAAGAAGACAGAAAATGGCATTTACTAAATGAATTTTTCTTATAGTATATGGGAAAACATATACAAATACTAGTCATCAGCAAATACAAAGAACATCATAGAATAATTTCAATCAACAGTGATTAGATACTTATTCTGTACCAGGCACTGCGCTAGAAATATTTACACAAACAAGACACAGCATCCGTCCTTAAGATCCCTTTGGTATACAAGAGAGTTGTAAGCAAATAATTTCAACAGTGGGATTAATGCAATAAAATGGACAGGCTACATTTAATGAATGTGCACATTAATCACCTAGAGATCTTATAATACAGATTCAGACACAGTAAGTCTGAAGTAAGACTGAGATTCTGCATTTCTACAAAGCTCCCAACCTGCCTAAACTAAGATGGTATCAGCAAGAGTGGGAAAGATGGGGTCGGGCGCAGTGGCTCACGCCTGTAATCCCAGCACTTTGGAAGGCCAAGATCCACTTTCGGGCGGATCACCTGAGGTCGGGAGTTCGAGACCAGCCTTCCCAACATAGAGAAACCCCACCTCTACTAAAAATACAAAATTAGCCAGGCGTGGTGGCACATGCCTATAATCCCAGTTACTTGGGAGCCTGAAGCAGGAGAATCGCTTGAACCCGGGAGGTGGAGGTTGCAGTGAGCCGAGATCGTGCCATTGCACTCCAGCCTGGGCAGCAGGAACTCCTACTCAAAAAAAAAAAAAAAAAAAAAAGAAGAGTGGGAAAGATGGGATGGACACCAGAGATGTTGAGGCAGAACTCAGATGACTTGGTGACAGAGATAGAGAATGATAAGAAGGAATCTAGGACTCCTAGGCTTCAGGTCTGGGTGACAGGCAGATAGTGTGCCATTATCTAACCAAGACAGACATGTCTCTAAAAAATGGATCAGTACAGTTTTGGACATGCTGAATTTAAGGTTCAATAAGGAACTTCAGTAAAAGTTTCTGTGGTCATTACGGAAACAAGCCTGACTACAGTGGGTCAAATATGAATGGCAGGCCGGGCGCGGTGGCTCAAGCCTGTAATCCCAGCACTTTGGGAGGCCGAGACGGGCGGATCACGAGGTCAGGAGATCGAGACCATTCTGGCTAACACGGTGAAACCCCGTCTCTACTAAAAATACAAGAAAATTAGCCGGGCGAGGTGGCGGGCGCCTGTAGTCCCAGCTACTCGGGAGGCTGAGGCAGGAGAATGGCGTGAACCCGTGGGGGCGGAGCTTGCAGTGAGCCGAGATCGCGCCACTGCACTCCAGCCTGGGGCACACAGCAAGACTCCGTCTCAAAAAAAAAAAAAAAAAAAAAAAATATGAATGGCAAATTAAAAAGTAGACATAGATAACAAAGGTTACCTTCTGAAGCCTGACAATCAAAGGAAAGAACTAATACCTGCTAAAAGATCACAGGTTTTTTCGTTTGTTTGTTAAGGTTTTATAGAAAAGACCTGTCCATATGCACACGCTGAAGGGATAGGACTGGTTGATAAACACAGGGTAAATTATAAGAGTGACACAAGTTCACTGAGGTGGCAGATAGAACCTGGGGTATAAGGTCTGCCTTAGAATGATCCTCTGCTGAATGAGGAGGTTAAAAATGACTACATATAAATTTGTGGATTGTGGGATAGACTATTCAACAGACTGAATTCAATGCCACTAAATTCATGCTAGGCCTCTATTTTTTTCTGCTTGGGAAAAGGAAAGGGCAAAATGGACAGGTTGGGTAGATGTCTCAAAGAGAATCTGAAAGAACAGCTGAGGGGAGTAGCAGAGGAGCTGACCTTCCCATGGAAGGATTGCTGGTGGGGCTGAATACTCAGCCAGGGTGACAGACCACACACATAGGTTGGCACCAACCTACTCGGTTGTATGACTTCCTCCAACTGGGTCCACACAACCTGCCTGCAGGAGTGAAAAGGCAGACAAAGCTAGGCTAAACTTGAAGACTAGCAGTAGTTGTGGTGGGAAGACAGGAAGCTGTGGAGGCCTAAGGTAATAGGGACGGGAGAACATAAGATGATCAAAAAGCTGGAAATAACCCACACAGAATTTTCTTAACCTAATTTAGTAGCTATATGATAAAAAAAATTTTTTTTTGAGACGGAGTCTCGCTCTGTCGCCCAGGCTGGAGTGCAGTGGCGCAATCTCAGCTCACTGCAACCTCTGCCTCCTGGGTTCACGCCATTCTCCTGCCTCAGCCTCCCATGTAGCTGGGACTACAGGCGCCCGCCACTGCACCCAGCTAATTTTTTTGTGTTTTTAGTAGAGACGGGGTTTCACTGTGTTAGCCAGGATGGTCTCGATCTCGACCTCATGATCCGTCCGTCTCGGCCTCCCAAAGTGCTGGGATTACAGGCGTGAGCCACTGCGTCCAGCCCAATAAAAATGTTTTATGTTGGCCGGGTGCAGTGGCTCACGCCTGTAATCCCAGCACTTTGGGAGACCAAGGCGGGCAGATCACCAGGTCAAGGAATCAAAACCATCCTGGCCAAAATGGTGAAACCCTGTCTTTACCAAAAATACAAAAATTAGCTGGACATGGTGGCACGTGCCTGTAGTCCCAGCTACTCAGGAGGCCGAGGCAGGAGAATCGCTTGAACCCGGGAGGCGGAGGTTGCAGTGAGCCGAGATTATGCCATTGCACTCCAGCCTGGGCAACAGATTCAGACTCCGTCTCAAAAAAAAAGAAAAAAATGTTTATCTTTGACAAACACACCATTCCAAGTAGACGGGACTACTTATTTTTTTGTTTAAGCTTATACTCATTGGGTTTTAAAAAATTATTTTAAGTGGTATGTTCATTGTAAAAGAAAAAAAACCTATAAATACATAGAAATATATATTTTTGAGACGGAGTGTCGCTTTTGTTGCCTAGGCTGGAGTGAGATGGCGCGATCTCAGCTCACGGCAACCTCCGCCTCCTGGGTTCAAGCAATTCTCCTGCCTCAGCCTCCCGAGTAGCTGGGATTACAGGTGCCTGCCACCGCACCTGGCTAATTTTTTTTGTTGTACTTTTAGCAGAGACGGGGTTTCACCATGTGGGTCGGGCTGGTCTCAAACTCCTGACCTCAGGTGATCCACCCGTCTCAGCCTCCCAAAGTGCTGGGATTACAGGTGTGAGCTACTGTGCCAGGCCTAGAAATATTTTTTAAATACATCACTTGTCAACCAACCACCCAGAAATAACCATTATGTTATACTTCTTTTCACTTTATACTTCTTCCTATGTGTGTATTTATTAAAATTTGAAATGTGGTCAGGTACAGTGGCTCACATTTATAATCCCAGAACTAAGGGAGGCCAAGGCAGGTGGATCACCTGAGGTCAGGAGTTCAAGACCAGCCTTGCCAACATGTTGAAACCCCATCTCTACCTAAAATACAAAATTAGGCAGGCAGAGTGACACATGCCTGTAATCCCAGCCACATGGGAAGCTAAGGCAGGAGAACTGCTTGAACCCGGGAGGCGGAGGTTGCAGTGAGCCGAGAGGCACCATTGCACTCCAGCCTGGGCAACAAAACTCCATCTCAAAAAAAAAAAAAATTGAAATGATGGTGTTTACACCATGGTATATATTTTTTTACATGCCATGAAATTATTTGCTTGTAAAAGCAATTTAAAAGTCACTGTATGAAGCCGGGTGCGGTGGCTCAAGCCTGTAATCCTGGCACTTTGGGAGGCTGAGACGGGTGGATCACGAGGTCAGGAGATCGAGACCATCCTGGCTAACATGGTGAAACCCCGTCTCTACTAAAAAATACAAAAAAACTAGCTGGGCGAGGTGGCGGGTGCCTGTGGTCCCAGCTACTCCAGAGGCGGAGGCAGGAGAATGGCGTAAACCCGGGAAGCGGAGCTTGCAGTAAGCTGAGATCCAGCCACTGCACTCCAGCCTGGGCGACAGAGCAAGACTCTGTCTCAAAAAAAAAAGTCACTGTATGTTCACTAGAAACAGAATGAAAGGAAAAAAAAAGTCACTCTGTGAAAATCTATATAAAATGTTAGGTCTCAATATGTTTTCAAGACAAACTATATCAGTAGGAACTTTGTCTTTTACCTAATTTGTAAAATAGGTAGTATATTGTAGGTTCTTAAGTCCTCTTAAACAGTTTACAATAGACTATTTATCACATTCTGTATCTTTAAAATTCTATATATAATAGACATTATATTGTAAAAAGTATACCATTGATAATTATTTCAGTGAGTTTCAATACTTACCTGTTCTTCTAACTGCATTTTACTTACTGTCCTCTGTTCTATGAGTTTATCAAGTTTCTTTAAAGATTTAAGGTCATTTCCAACTTCCTTTTCTATGAATGCAGACACATAAGAAGGGAGATCACCATTATCTGTACCTTCACTGACTTGTTTACTTCCAATAAGAACTGTAACATTTATGTCACCTAAAACAAAAGAATAACAATTACTCAACGTCATTATGTACTATGGAGTTAAAGAAAATGTAAAACATGTAAAAGCAGTGTATCTACCTTCAAAAGTTAATAATTTTGCCAGGCATGGTGGCTCACACCTGCGATCCCAGCACTTTGGGAGGCTGAGGCAGGTGCATCACCTGAGGCCAGGACTTCGAGACTAGCCTGGCAAACGTGGCGAAACTCTGTCTCTACTAAAAATACAAAAATTAGCCAGGCATGGGGGCACAGGCCTGTAGTCCCAGCTATTCGGGAGCCTGAGGCACGAGAATCCCTTGAACCCAAGAGGCAGAGGTTGCAGTGAGCCAAGATCATGCCACTGCACTCCAGCCTGAGAGACAGAGACTCTGTATCAAAAAACAAAACCAAAACAAAACAAAGTTAATAATTTAAAGAACAACACACACATACAAATGCCCAGATGAATAGCTCTAAAGCACTCTATCAACCAACTACTGTAAAATGCTTAAGAGCTGAGGGAAGTATTAAAGGAAAAATTCCTAAAGTGTGACCCAGTAATCACAGGTGTCAATAGACAAGGCGTAATACCTTTTTGAAATGTGTAAGGAACCAGTAGTATGGTCTAGAGCAACATCAAAAGGAAGACTCTTGTTTTAAAATGTTTTTTAAAAGGCCAGGCGCAGTGGCTCACACCTGTAATCCCAGCACTGTGGGAAGCCAAGGCAGGAGGATCACTTGAGCCCAGGAGTTCTAGACCAGCCTGGGCAACAAAGCAAGACTTCATCTAACAAAATTAGCCAGGCATGGTGGCACGCACCTGTAGTCTCAGGTGGGCTGAGGTGGGAGGATTGCTTGAGCAGCCAGGGAGATCGAGGCTGCAGTGAGCCATGATTGCACCACTACACTCCAGCCTGGACTGCAGAGTGAGACTTCATCTCTTTAAAAAAAAAAAAAAAAAAAAAAAAAAAGTAAAAAGGTTTTAGCTGGGCACGGTGGCTCATGCCTGTAATCCCAGCACTTTGGGAGGTTGAGGCAGGCAGATCACGAAGTCAGAAGTTCAAGACCAGCCTGGCCAATATGGTGAAAACCCGTCTCTACTAAAAATACAAAAATTAGCTGGGCATGGTGGTGCACACCTGTAGTCCCAGCTACTCGGGAGGCTGGGGCAGAAGAATCGCTTGAACACAGGAGGCAGAGGTTGCAATGAGCCGAGATCACGCCTGGGCGAAAAAGGGGGGCTCGGCCAAAAAAAAAAAAAAAAAAAAATTGTTTTTAAGCTTCAAAGGTCATTGTACGAAGATATCTTTGTCAGAAACAGAAAAAAGAAAATATGACAGAACAAATTACTAGGAAAAAATCAAAATGAATGACTAATGCAACCACTAAATAGTATGAAGTGAGATTCTTTCCATGGCAAATAAACTACCTGTTTTGTGACATTTAATAAGTCCAGTACATATTGGACTTATTAATATTAATATCTAAATAATGATATGCCTAAGTGCAAAATGTAAATGTCAGATATTGTTCAACTATTTATGTAAAGATTAACAGTATACTGTTTCACGTGTCCATGTGAAGAGACCACCAAACAGGCTTTGTGCGAGCAACATGGCTGTTTATTTCACCTGCGTGCAGGCGGGCTGAGTCCGAAAAGAGAGTCAGAAAAGGGTGGTGGGATTATCATTGGTTCTTACAGGTTTTGGGATAGGTGGTGGAGTTAAGAGCAATGTTTTGGGGGCAGGGGGTGGATCTCACAAGTCATTCTCAAAGGTGAGGAGAATTACAAAGAAACTCTTAAGGGTGGGGGACATTATAAAGAACACTGATCAGTTAGGGTGGGGCAGAAACAAATCACAATGGTGGAATGTCATCAGTTAAGCTATTTTCACTTCTGTGGATCTTCAGTTGCTTCAGGCCATCTGGTCATAAGGGATATGATGGCTTAGCTTGGGCTCAGAGGCCTGACATATACCAATGTGTTCTATACAGAGTATGTTCCTCTCTCCACCCCTACACCCTAACAAACAAAATTTCCTTTGTTTAACTTATATGAATTGAATTAAAAGATTTTTCACATGCTGTGAGAATCAGGAGGTGGTACTGACCTTTTTCCCCTTTCCTGTCCAGTCCAAGATCCAGAACCCAAGCTATCTGTTGTGCTCTTCCCAGAGCAATTTTAAATTGTCAATTCTAAATTGGGTAGGAGAGGCAATATTAACATAACACTATGCCTCAATTTTCCAACTAGAAAACAAATGGTAACATTTGCCCCAGCCTACATCTCAAGGTTATAAATGGGACTACATGCCGGGCGCGGTGGCTCAAGCCTGTAATCCCAGCACTTTGGGAGGCCGAGACGGGCGGATCACGAGGTCAGGAGATCGAGACCATCCTGGCTAACACGGTGAAACCCCGTCTCTACTAAAAATACAAAAAACTAGCCGGGCGAGGTGGCGGGCGCCTGTAGTCCCAGCTACTCGGGAGGCTGAGGC
>NC_037670.1:129814361-129894199 GCF_003255815.1 Theropithecus gelada | reverse complement strand
AAAAAAAAAAAAAAAAAAAAAAAAAAAAAAAAAAATGGGACTACATAATACAAATTATATAGTTTGTATTAATTATATTAATATAAATTATATTATTATATATTAATTATATTATACATTGATATATAATGGTAATGTATAATAATCTACTATTATGTACAGAACTCAAAATGCCTTTTTTTAATCTTAAATAAAACAAGTGAGTTATGTGGTTATCTGCAGACAAATGGAGGCAGGAAATATTTGTGAATGCTACAGTTGCTGTACCTTAGGGAGGAAACTCTACCTTCACTTTTTAAAAAAATTACACCCGCCGGGCACAGTGGCTCATGCCCATAATCCCAGAACTTTGGAAGGCCAAGGAGGGTGGATTACCTGAGGTCAGGAGTTGGAGACCAGCTTAACCAACATGGTGAAACCCTGCCTCTACTAAAAATACAAAAATTAGCCAGTGTGGTGGCAGGCACCTGTAATCCCAGCTACTAAGGAGGCTGAGGCAGGGGAATTACTTGAACCCAGAGGTGGAGCTTGCAGCGAGCCGAGATCGCGCCGCTGCACTCCAGCCTGGGAGACAGAGTGAGACTAGGTCTCAAAAAAAAAAAAAAAAAATTACACCCTTGATGTGTAACCATTCAAATGTGGCATAGTACATTCTTAGCAAAATGACATTCTTCAAAATGACACACCAGTGGTTTGGGAGGTTTTTATGTGTCTCTTTTTCTATTTTTTGTAAAGAGCACTCCTAATTGCAAAGCAGTTTGACTGAGCCGTGGAAAGAGGAACAAGGACAAAGTCCTTGATATGATAGTCTACATCTATTATTTTATTAAAATGACAGCTCAGTAGGCATCCGACTACTTTCCAGGCATCTGAATGAGGCGAAAGTGGAAAGGGAAGGGTTTAACTGAGAGATACAAGGCACTCTCAAATCCTTCAAGAAAAAAGAGCTGAGATGTGGCAGTTACGACAGTCATGTGCTATGGACCGCTTAGAGTCTTCTTTCTGAGGCAGACTCTACTAGCCGCCAATGTTAAGGGCAAATCTTACTCCTAAGGGCCATGTGGTAAGGTGGGCACCATTTTTCTTACTAATACTCATTCCCAACTATTTGCCACAGTCAAAAGAACCAAATATTCCAATAGCAGAGCTATCACATGCTTTTCCCCTTCCTCTCCCAAAAAATGTTACTTCAAAGGTACCTAAAGAGGCCTTGATTGGCAATAACCTGCCATTAAAGTAAAATGGCAAAAGTCCACATCCCTGACATATACTCCTGTACTAGGGAGGAAATGGTGGTACTGACCTTTTCCTCCTTTCCTGTCCAGTCCAAGATCCAGAACCCAAGTTATCCGTTGTGCTCTTCCCAGAGCAATTTTAAACTGCCAATTTACTGAGGGTGAAATTTACTGAAGGCGAACTAAACAATTATCATTTGCCTCCTTTGAACCCAATTAAGGTGGTGGTCATCTGTCCTAGATCATGGGCCCCTCCAAATTCCTGATGCTTAATAAGTTGCTGTTTCATTAAAATGACAGGCAGGCCCCATTCTGAGTCTCGTATAATAGGCAGACTTCCAGCGAAAACACTCCAGTCCCTGTACTAGGTATGGATCGGGAAGTGCTCTTCTCCCGAGCATCCCATATTTTACAATTTTAGAAAGACAAAAATATGTGTAACATGGTCATCAGTATTACCATATAAGCATATTGCGCACAAAACGATACTGCATCTAAAAGATAGGCAAAGAACCTTTCTCTGTTGCAGACCCTAGAAGGCTGGGTTTGGGAGGGATAGCTGGGAAGAAAGAGCTTAGGTGTTTGCAGCTGGCTTACTTTTCTCCTCGAGGTTCTTCCTTTCGTCACCACTTTCAGAGCAGCACTAAAAGGAGAACAGGTGTGACAAGCGCATTAAGATTAAAGTCGTGGATGGAAAGCATACGGGGCTCCCAAAGGGCACCAACTGGAGGCCAGAGAGGTTCCAGACGCTCTCCCCCCTTCTGAGTGGCCAGGGCCGTCTCAATCAGGTACCCCAAAGTGCCACTTCCCTGGTGCCACCACTGCCACCTTCCCAGAAGGTCTGTGTCACCTCCGCAGGACCTGGAGTTACCCTGCCTGCCCACTAGGGCCACCTCCCTAGAGAAATCTGTCATCTCACCAGGGCCGCCAAAGCCACCTCACTGGGACTACCGCCTCCTCTAGGAGGTCTTGCAAGGGCCTCTAATCTAAGCTGCGGGAAGCACCTTCACAAGATTACAGGGTCACCTCACCGGGACTATCTTCCCCGGGAGGTCTGTGCCACCTCAGTAGGCCACCAATGTCCCCTCCCAGGGACGCCAGGGCCGTCTCACCGGGGCTGCAGGAGAGGCGCCGATCTCGCCGGCTGGCAGCATCTCGCCTCCACGCGAGTCCTGGGCTCCATTCGCAGCCAGCGTGGCCTGTGGAGCCTGCCTAAGGCCAGCGACACACTGACCTCCTCAGTCTCGGAGGCCGTAGGACTGAGCGCCACCGCGACTTCCTCTCTATGTCTCGCTGGTTTCTTCCTCTCAGCCCAGAGAGGCTCTGCCCGCGCAGCCGCCGGCCCTGCTCTTTTCCTCCGCCTCCTGGCCGGAGGTCGGAACGGCAGCTCAGGAAGCGGGCACCCGCCCCCAAGGCGCTCCAGAGATGGAACTTTAAGATATCCTTCTCCCAACGCCTTAAATTCATTATGAATCATTTAAATTTCTATTTTAGACAATATCCAGATGTTCTGAGAGTGTAGGGGCTTGTTGACTAGGAGCTTCGGTGCAGGGTTATTTGGTTCGAATATTTAGTTGGGGGTTTCCAATGAATATCAGTATCTTCAGATATTTCTTTAAAGGTTGGTCAGAGTCCCTAGAGATGAGCTTCTAATTTCCTGCCTAGAGGGTGTAGAGGTGGTTATAAGCGTCTGGGAGCTAAATGAAGAGAACAGAGCATCTAACATGTGTTTTGCCCAAAACCCTGTCTTTTCCTAGGGATGAGGAAAGGGAGCTACCTAGCAGCAAGGGGTGTTAGAGGACCTGTGGACTTGACAGCCTCATAAACAAATAAACAGGGAAAGAGTACCATAGAGACCAAAACAAACAAGGGGGAAAAAAGCAACCCCCAGCGGAAACAGAAACCACACGGTGAGAAGAAAAATCAAATGCATGTGCACAGAGATATATAATCGATACCCTGAGCTACAAATAACTATTGCAAGCATAAAACAAGAAAAGGATACGATTTTTAAAATTATTTATTATGGGAACATAATCGTATGTATTTATCGTGCACATTTTTTTGTTGTCGTTTGTTTGTTTTTGTTTTGTTTTGTTTTGAGATGGAGTTTTGCTCTTGCGGCCCAGGGCAGAATGCAGCTGGAATGGAAGAGGTGATGGGAAGCCTCTCAATGGCAGTCTCCTCCTCCTCAAATTCCAAAATACACATGGGGCACTTGAGCTCAGACTGAGAGCCTCTGATAACTGCCATAGGGAGGTTCTCAACCACAGTATTGGTAGCTGGTGGAGGCAGGTGGTGATCCCAATCTACTACCAACCCCAAGTCTTCAAAGTCCATCCTATTGAAAATTGACCTTGCGAGCTCCAGCACCATGTTGGTTTGAGTCTCCTGCTCGAGGGTCCAATGGCTCACAGTCGTGTTCATCGATATAGGATGCCATGGCTGCCCAGCCGTCTGACATGTGATGTTTTGATACAGGTATACAATGTGTAACTACTAAAAACACAAAATATTAGCTGGCCATGGTGGCACATGCACCTATAGTCCCAGCTGCTTAGTAGGCTAAGGCACGAGAATTGCTTGAACCCAGGAGGCTTTTAATTTCTGCTGTCATATTTTTTGATCTCTGAATGCTCTTTTTATTTTATTTATTTTTATCCTCCCCATTTTCACAAGTGAGTGCTCCTTTTATTATTTATTTATTTGTTTGTTTGTTTATTTCTTTGAGACAGAGTTTCGTTCTGTTGCCCAGGCTGGAGTGCAGTGGCACAATCTTGGCTCACTGCAACCTCCGCCTCTGGGGTTCAAGCGATTCTTCTCCTCAGCCTCCCTAGTAGCCAGGATTACAGGTGCCTGCTATCATGCCCGGCGAATTTTTGTATTTTTATTAGAGATGGGGTTTCATCACATTGGCCAGGCTGGTCTCGAACTCCTGACCTCAGGTGATCTGCTCACCTCAGCCTCCCAAAGTGCTGGGATTATAGGGGTGAGCCACCATGCCCAGCCTTTTTTTTTTTTTTTTTTTTTGCTGTTTTTCCTAGAATATTTATCAACATTTATCTTCCCACACTTTGTTTTTATTTTGAGACAGAGTCTCACTCTGTCACCCAGGCTGGAGTTTATTGGCAAGATCTTAGCTCACTGCAACCTCTGCCTCCCAGGTTCAAGCGATTCTCCTGTCTCAGCCTCCCAAGTAGCTGGGACTACAGGTGTGCGCCATCACATCTGGCTAATTTTTGTATTTTTAGTAGAGATGGGGTTTCACCATGTTGGCCAGGCTGGTCTCAAACTCATGACCTCAAGTGATCTGCCTGCCTTGGCCTCCCAAATTGCTGGATTACAGGTGTGAGCCACCATGCCTGGCCAAAAAGTAGAATTCTGTACTTAGTGAACTATGAATCAAATGTGAAGTTAGAATAAAAATGTGGGTTTTTTTTTTAACACTCTTGTAGTCAAGAATAAAAATAGACATTAAAGATCTCAAAAAAAAAAAAAAAGCTTTTGATTTATTTATTTATTTATTTATTTACTTATTTATTTGAGACAGAGTCTCACTCTGTCACCCAGGCTGGAGTGCAATGGCACGATCTCGGCTCACTGCAACCTCTGCATCCCGGGTTCAAGAGATCCTCCTGCCTCAGCCTCCTGAGTAGTTGGAATTACAGGTGCCCACCACCATGCCAAGCTAGTTTTTGTATTTTTTTTTTTTTTTGAGACGGAGTCTCGCTGTGTCGCCCAGACTGGAGTGCGTGCAATGGCACGATCTCGGCTCACTGCAAGCTCCGCCTCCCGGGTTCACGCCATTCTCCTGCCTCAGCCTCCGAGTAGCTGGGACTACAGGCGCCCACCACCTCGCCCGGCTAGTTTTTTGTATTTTTAGTAGAGACGGGGTTTCACCATGTTAACCAGGATGGTCTCGATCTCCTGACCTCGTGATCCACCCGCCTCGGCCTCCCAAAGTGCTGGGATTACAGGCTTGAACCACCGCGCCCGGCCTAGTTTTTGTATTTTTAATAGAGATACGGTTTTGCCATGATCAGGCTAGTCTCAAACTCCTGACCTCAGGTGATCTGCCTGCCTCAGCCTCCCAAAGTGGGATCACAGGCGTGAGCCACGGTGCCCAGCAAGCTTTCATTTATTTCTCCTTTCTCAGGAAGCTACTGAAGGTTGTACTCCACTAAAATAAGAGAGTAAACCAAAAATAAAGACGACATAGGATATAGGAAACAGAAAGATTCAACACAGGAACAGAGATGCCCTGAGAACAACTGTGCAATAGGCATAGATTGGCATCGGCCAGAAGGTTCCACAAGAGACTGCTTCAGAAAGATGAAACTAATAGAACACCTCATCTAAACCTCTGGAAAGGGGAGATTTACACAATCATTGAGGAGTTTGGGCTTGGTCTAGTGATGAATAGTAAACTAAAATAAGATCATTATTAACTAGTGGAAAAACAAAAGTGGTACAGAGGAGAAATAATCATAGTTTCTTATTTGCCTAAAATGTGAATAATATTTACCTAGTCATAATGAAGTCAACATAAATCCAAAAAAAGTACAATACAAGGGATGGAAAGTTTGTTGGAGAGAGGGGAAGAAAAGAGAGCTAAGTCTTTATTTTCCATTAAGTGAAGTCAGTAAATAATGTCTAAAACTGAAAAATCAAGAAATAACAATACAAACACATTATATGGAAAGATTAAGATAAATATCAAAATAATTAAAGAGATGAAATGGGCCGGGCGCAGTGGCTCACACCTGTAATCGCTGCACTTTGGGAGGCCAAGGCAGGGGGGATCACCTGAGGTCCAGAGTTCAAGACCAGCCTGGCCAGCATAGCGAAACTCCATCTCTACTAAAAATACAAAACTTAGCCAGGCATGGTAGCACATGCCTGTTGTCCTAGCTAATAGGGAGGCTGAGGCAGGAGAATAGCTTGAATGTGGGAGGCAGAGGTTGCAGTAAGCCAAGATCATGCCATTGCACTCCAGCCTGGGCAGCAGAGTGAGACTCAGTCTCAAGAAAAAAAAAAAAAAAGAAGTGAAATGACTGCCTTTGAGAAGATAGAAACAGGTGAGGGCGGCCGGGCGCGGTGGCTCAAGCCTGTAATCCCAGCACTTTGGGAGGCCGAGATGGGCGGATCACGAGGTCAGGAGATCGAGACCATCCTGGCGAACACGGTGAAACCCCGTCTCTACTAAGAAATACAAAAAATAGCCGGGCGAGGTGGCGGGCGCCTGTAGTCCCAGCTACTCGGGAGGCTGAGGCCGGAGAATGGCGTGAACCCGGGAGGCGCAGCTTGCAGTGAGCTGAGATCCGGCCACTGCACTCCAGCCTGGGCTACAGAGCGAGACTCCGTCTCAAAAAAAAAAAAAAAAAAAAAAGAAACAGGTGAGGGCTGAAGTGGGAATATAGTCCCTGCTGCTTCATTGCAAACCTTATGAAGTTTCTACAGAATTATTTGACTCTAAATTGCAACATGTATAACTCTGATAATAATTAAAAATAAAATTAAAGGAGAAAAAAGAATGTCCTAAACCCAAATTTTGGCTTCTGAAAAATCTTTCTGATAAAGGAAATAGACAGGGAAATAAATAATTTAAGATTAAATGTACAGTTTTGACAACAGAAATGTTTGCAATGACTGAGGGAGCACAGAAAACAGTGAACTACTATCTGGGGCATGGAGAAAGGCATCCGAAGTGGACAGCATAGTGGGCAATAATAAGGATGAAAGAAGAGAGAAAGTGTGTGTGATAGGCACCTAGCAATCTGTAGTGTGAGGTGGAGTTAAAAGCAGGATACTGTATGTTATACATAATGGACATGTTAGAATGGAATTTTGAAGTTGAAGAGAACATTCAACTGTTACATGTTTATTAGAAGAAGTTGGTACTAGGAAGAGATTTTGAACACTTCTGTGTTATTTTAATCAAAAACCAATAAAGGGTTGCCCATTTTGGAAAACAGAAAACTAAAAATGCATGTTTCACTTGTACTTTGTTCTAGGCAGTTTTGGCTGAAATGCAAAACGAGTAAGCCTTGTCTAATGGCCAAAGAAATGTGAAAAATCTTTCCTTTAAATCTGTTTATGAAGAGTTGGGCTGTACTCTCAGAGATTTTTTTTTAGACGGAATCTCACTCTTTCACCAGGCTGGAGTGCAGTGGCGAGATCTCAGCTCACTGCAAACTCTGCCTCCCGGGTTCAAGCGATTCTCCTGCCTTAGCCTCCTGAGTAGCTGGGACTATAGGCGCGTGCCACCACACCCAGTTAATTTTTGCATTTTTAGTAGAGACGGGGTTTCATCATGTTGGCCGGGATGGTCTCGATTTCTTAGCCTCGTGATCCACCCGCCTCAGCCTTCCAAAGTGCTGGGATTACAGGCGTGAGCCACCGCGCCCAGCCTCTCAGAGATTTTTTTTTTCGAGGCTTTGCTTTTTTAGAGCAGTTTTAGGTTACAGCAAAATTGAGAGGAAGGTATAGAAATTTCCCATATATCTCCTGACCTCACATGTGCATAGCCTCTCTCCCACCAAAGTGGTATATTTGTGATAACTGATGAACCTACAGTGACACATTATCACCCAGAGTCCATAGTTTACATTACTCTTAGTGTTATAGATCAGCAGTCCCCAACCTTTTTGGCACCAGGACTGGTTTCATGGAAGACATTTTTTCCTTGGACTAGGGGATAGGAATGGGTTTCAGGATGAACTGTTCCACCTCAGATTGTCAGGCATTAGATTCTCACGAGGTGCACGCAACCCAGATCCCTCACATGTGCGATTCACAATAGGGCTCTCGCTCCTATCAGAATCTAATCCCACTGCTGATCTGACAGGAGTCAGAGCTCAGGCGGGAATGCTGCAGTGCAGCCTGGTTCCCAAAAGGCCACACTGACTGGTACCGGTCCACGGCTTGTGGGACTGGGGACCCCTGTTGTAGATTTTATGGGCTTGGACAAATGTATCATGACATGCAGCCACCATTACAGTATCATACAGAATAGTTTCACTTCCCTAAAAATTCTCTGTGCTCCGCCTATTCATCCTTCCCTTTCTCCTAACCCCTGGCAACCACTAATTTTATTACTGTCTTATGTAGTTTCACCTGTTTTAGAATGTCATTTTGTCATTTAGTTGGATTCATATAGCGAGTGTCCTTTTCAGATTTGGTATTTTGTTTTGTTTTGTTTGTTTGTTTTTTTCTAGACAGTCTTGCTCTGTCACCCAGGCTGGAGTGCAATAGCATGATCCCGACTCACCCCAACCTCTACCTCCCAGGTTCAAGCAATTCTCCTGCCTCAGCCTACCGCATAGCTGGGATTACAGGTGTGTGCCACCACGCCCGGCTAATTTTTTGTATTTTTGGTAGAGACGGGGTTTCACCATGTTGGCCAGGCTGGTCTCAAATTCCTCACCTCAAGTGATCCACCTGCCTCAGCCTCACAACATGCTGTGATTATAGGCCTGAGCCACCATGCCTGGCCCAGATTGGTTTCTTTCACTTAGTAATATGCATTTAAGGCCAGGCATGGTGGCTCATGCCTGTAATCCCAGTACTTTGGGAAGCCGAGGTGGGTGGATCACCTTACTTATTTATATCTCAAAATAAATAAATTAAATAAAAAATATTCATTTAAGTTTCCTCCATGTCTTTTCATGGCTTGCTAGGATCATTTCTTTTTGACACCAAAAAATATTCCATTGTTTGGATATAGCACAGTTTATTCAGCTACTGAAAGACATCTTGGTCTTTTTTTTTTTTTTTTTTTTGAGACAGAGTCTTGCTCTGTCACCCAGGTTGGAGTGCAATGGCATGATCTTGGCTCACCGCAACCTCTGCCTCCTGGGTTCAAGCGATTGTCTACCTCAGCCTCCCAAGTAACTGGGATTACAGGCGTCCACCACCACACCCGGCTAATTTTTGTATTTTTAGTAGAGATGGGGGTTTCACCATGTTGGCCAGGCTGGTCTTGAACTCCTGACCTCGTGATCTGCCCACCTCAGCCTCCCAAAGTGCTGGGATTACAGGCCTGAGCCACTGTGCCCGGCTGGTAATAGTATATTTCACTGTGTAAAAAAACAAAAAAACAAAAACAAATTGGGCAGGGGGTGGTGGCTCATGCCTATAATCTCAGCACTTTGAGAGGCCTAGGCAGGCAAATCACTTGAGATCAGGAGTTCCAGGCCAACAGGCAAAACCCCATCAAAAAAATTAGCCTGGCATGATGTCAAGCGCTTGTGGGCCCAGCTACTCGGGAGGCTGATGCAGGAGAATTGCTTGAACACTGCAACAGGTGAGACTCTCTCTCAAACCAAATCAAACCAAACCAAACCAAACCAAACCAAACCAAACCAAACAAAAAACTATTAGAGGCCGGGCGCGGTGGCTCAGGCCTGTAATCCCAGCACTTTGGGAGGCTGAGGCGGGCAGATCACAAAGTCAGGAGCTCGAGACCAGCCTGGCCAACATAGTGAAACCCCGTCTCTACTAAAAATATAAAAAATTAGCCGGGCGTGGTGGTACGCACCAGTAATCCCAGCTACTCGGGAGGCTGAGGCAGGAGAATCGCTTGAACCCGGGAGGCGGAAGTTGCGGTGAGCCACGATTGTGCCATTGCATGCACTCCAGCCTGGGCGACAGAGCAAGACTCCATCTCAGACAACAAACAAACAAACAAAGAAAAACTATTAGAGCCTGGGCAACATAGTGAAACCTTGTCTCTACCCCCCACCCCCCAAAAAATTAGCCTGGGTGTAGTGGGATGCACCTGTAGTCCCAGCTACTTGGGATACTGAAGTGGGAGGATTGCTTGAGCCTGGGAGGTCGAGACTGCAGTGAACTGTGTTCGTGCCACCGCACTCCAGCCTGTGCGACAGAGCGAGACTCTGTCAAAACCAAACCAAAACAAAACAAAAAAAACCTATGATCCGGTTTCTTGAAGCAGATCCTATCGGGAACCATCAAGCCAGAATGGTAAGAAGTAGGAAGATGGTGCTTTTAGATGCACTACATTCCCAGGATCAAATGTAGAACAATACTTAGTCCCTAAAGTGATTCTCTTTTCATAATTGTTAACTGCGTGGTCGGTGCAACATGAAAAGGCCACAACTATGTGGAGGAAACACTTCTTAGAATATAACCCCAAAGGAGGCAATCGCTGCCTTAGACTTCCTAAAGATGTAAAGTACTATTAGATGCTTGGTGAAATCGCTCTCTGCGGCAGGTGCGACTAAGGCGCGGTCGCGAGGGAGGTCCGGGGTCAGCGCGCGCAGGCTGGGCGTCTGCGTTGGGGTGCTCGGTGGCTAGCAGGCCGCTCCGAGGCGGCGGGCCGGGGGCGGGGCCGGCGACGGGGAGCGGACTCCGCCCCCGGGGCGGGTCCAGCCGGGCCGCGGCGCGTCCCTGCGCCGCACGTGTGCGAGCCCGGCCGCCGGTGAGTCGGCTAGAGCGCATATGATCCGAGTCGCCGAACGTGCTGCCTATGCCTGGTCGCCCTAGTCGCTGGCTCCTGCGAGTGGCCTTCGCCGCCTTCCTGCGCCCCGGCCAGAGCGCTGGCTACGTCGCCGTCCGGCCCACGCCGCGCTCGCGCTCCCAGGCTCTGGGTAAGTGCGCGGCCTCCCCGCGGCCGCTAGGGCTCCTCGGCCAGCTCCTTGGCCCGGCCCGGGCCCCAGCCCCAGTGCCCCGCCCCAAGAGGCAGTGCGGACTGGGAAGGCGGCCCCGCAGTGGTAGGAGCCCGCGGCGCCTCCATTATGGATCGCGTCCGCGGGAGCACGGTTGGAACCTGGCGGGTCCTGCGCTTCGGCGGTGCAGGCGCCGCTCTCCGCTCCCCACTTCCCTCTGCCTTCCACCCTGTGCCCGGCCGGTCGTCCGGAGGCGCCGCGCCCGCGCGCTCCCCTCCTCCCCACGCGGCGCTATCAGCTGGGGGCCCCCTTCCCACTCCTCCCTTTCTTTGCCCGGGACGCCCCCTAAACTCTTGTTCCTCCGTCAGAAAACTGGCCCCGAAGCCCTTCACGGTGCCATTGGTTCGCCGCGTCTGCCTTCTGTGGGTCCAGCCCACGTGTTCCACCCCTGTGTCCTGCGTCGCCGCTCACTGGGAGCCTACTAGGCGCCACGCGGGCTCTGGGGACTGCCTGCTTTGTATGCATTTCCCAGAGTGGGAGTGAGCCGGCTGCAGAGTGCTTTCGCCAGCCCTCAAGCTGGGTGAATGCTTAACGAATGGTTGGAGGTGCTGCTGTGCAAGCTGAAACTCGAGTCCTCCTCGTGAACCCTGCGCAGAGGGGTTTATAAGCACATCTTCGTTGCCTGCCGAGTAGGGTTGGCAAAGACTTTAGGTTTTCAAATATTTGATCCCATCAGACCACTTTTTTTTTCCATTCCAAAAATAAAGGGTTACTAAGGTTCCCCGCACCCCTCCTCCGCCCCATCCCCAAGCCTCTAATCATCTATTAAATGACTATGCCCCATTGGTCTGGGGGTCCCTTGACTATTGAGGGAATCTGTCGAAAATCAGACTACACCACCATTGAAAAGGGGATGGTTAGGCAATTATTATTTTCAAACGTTGGAAAGTAGCCAACAGTACGTACTTAACAACTCTTTGTGAACATGTTTTTGGTTTTTTTATTTTTATTTTTTCATTTTTTTGAGACAGAGTTTTGCTCTTGTTGCCCCGGCAAGAGTGCAGTAGCGTGATCATATCTCACTGCAGCTTTGAACTCCTGGGCTCGAGCAGTCCTCCCACCTCAGCTTCCCAAGTAGCTGGGACTATAGGTGTGTGCCAACACACAGGGTCTCGCTGTGTTGCCCAGCCTGGCCTCAAACTCTGGCCTTAAGCAATCCTCCTGCTTTGACCTCCCAAAGTGCTGGAATTATAGGCTTGAGCCACCACACTCGGCCTTGAACATTTCTTTATTGATTTATTTTTTTAGACAGAGTCTCATTCCATCACCCAGGCTGGAGTGCAATGGCGCGATCTTGGCTCACTGCAACCTCTGCCTCCTAGGTTCAAGCGATTCTCCTGCCTCAGCCTCCGGAGTAGCTGGGATTACACGTGCATGTCACCACGTCCAGCTAGTGTTTGCATTTTTAGTAGAGATGGGGTTTCACTATGTTGGCCAAGCAGGTCTTGAAGTTAAGACTTCAGGTGAACCATCCGGCCCAGCCTCCCGAAGTGCTGGGATTACAGTGTGCCACCACACCCGGCCTTAAACGTGTCTTTTGATAGAGGCAGGGGCATGCATGTACTATATTAATGAAACAGCATTTTTGCTTGCCTAGGAAAGGAAGAGAACAATCCAACTGGTCATACTGTCGACTAAGTTTGCTCCGGTTTCTGGTCCTTTACATGTACTGTTTGGGCTGCTTGGAGCTCTCCTCACACACATCTTTTCCTGTCTGGTTCTTCCTTGTCTTTGCTCAGAAGTCTCCTCCTTAGACGAGACATCACTGAAGAGCACCCCTTTTACACTCAGCCCCTTACCCTGCTTTAATTCTTTGGAGCTTGCATGTCCTGAGATTAATTTTATTTTGTTCCCAGATTTATTTTCAAATGCATTGTAAGCTCCGTGAGGACAGGAAATTTACCCTTTTCCTCCAGTGCCTACAACAATGCCAGACACATAGGACACTTGCTCAGTAAATATTTGCAGAATGAATGACCCTCATACACTTAATGATTTTGCATATTAGAATGCAATGTGTCTGCCAGGCCCGGTGACATCATGCCGGTAATCCCAGCACTCTGGGAGGCCGAGGCTGGCAACTTGTTTGAGGTCAGGTCAGAAGTTCGAGACCATCCTGGCCAACATGGTGAAACCCCCTCTCTACTAAAAATACAAAAATTAGCTGGATGTGGTAATTTTAGCCCACGCCTGTAATCCCAGCTACTCAGGAGGCTGAGATAGGAGAATTGCTGGAACCCTGGAAGCGGAGATTGCAGTGAGCCAAGACTGCACCACTGCACTCCTGCCTGGGCGACAGAGGAAAACTCTGTCTCCAAAAAAAAAAATTAGTGTGTTCTCTGTGCTCTGGCCCTAAAGAAAATACTCACTATTGTGAGAGCTATAGAGATTACTGATAATTTGCAGGGGATGGAGGAAAGATGTATTTAGAAAATGAAAGTTGTGGATGGTTTTCAAAGATAATATGATAGAATTAAGACTAATGGCTGTTTTTGTAGGCTGGGTGCAGTGGCTCAGGCCTGTAATCCCAGCACTTTGGGAGACTGAGGCAGGTGAATCACGAGGTCAGGAGTTCGAGACAATCCTGGCTAACACGGTGAAACCCCATCTCTACTAAAAATACAAAAAATTATCCTGGCTTAGTGGCGGGTGCCTGTAATCCCAGCTACTCAGGAGGCTAAGGCAGAAGAATCTTGTGTACCCGAGAGGCAGAGGCTGTAGTGAGCCGAGATTGCGCCACTGCACTCCAGCCTGGGCAACAGAGTGAGACTGCATCTCAAAAAATAAATAAATAAATAAATAAATAATAATAAAAAAAGACTAATGGCTGTTTTTCTGATTTTTTTTTTTGGAATAATTAATAAGGGACTGTTTGACCTGGGCAGTGGTGCACATCTGTAATCCCAGCTGAGGCAGGTGGATCGCTTGAGCTTAGGAGTTTGAGACCAGTGGGCAACATGGCAAAACCTTGTCTCTACAAAAAATACACAAATTAACTAGGCGTGGTGGCACATGCCTATAGTCCCAGTTACTTGGGTGGCTGAAGTGGGAGGATCACTTGAGCTGGGAGGTCGAGGCTGCATTGAGCCAAGATCATACCACTGCACTCCAGCCTGGGTAACAGAGTGAGACCCTGTCTCGAAAATAAATAAATAAACAAGCATACAAGAGACTGTTGTTAGTGTTATATTAAAATTTTGAAAATACTAAACTTAATTTTTGTTATAGGTGTAGAGGATTTTATTTATTTATTTTTTGAGACAGGGTCTCTCTGTCATCCAGGCTAAAGTGTGGTGGCACCATCGCAGCTTACTGCAGCCTGGACCTCCTGGGCACAATGGATCCTCCCACCTCAGCGTCGCAAGTAACTGGGACTACAGGTGCATGCCACCTTGCCCAGCTTATTTTTATTTATTTATTTTTTGAGACAGAATCTCCCTCTGTCACCCAGGCTGGAGTGCAGTGGCACGATCTTGACTCACTGCAACCTCCACCTCCCCAGTTCGGGTGATTCTGCTGTCTCAGCCTCCGGAGTAGCTGGGATTACAGGGGCGCACCACCATGCCTGGCTGATTTTTGTATTTTTAGTAGAGATGGGGTTTCTCCATGCTGGCCAGGCTGGTCTTGAATTCTTGACCTTGTGATATGCCCATCTTAACCTCCCAAAGCGCTGGGATTACAGGCGTGAGACACCGCACCCGGCTGCCTGGCTAATTTTTTAATTTTTTGCAGAGACAGGGTCACACTATGTTGTCCGTGCTGGTCTCAAATTCTTGGTCTCAAGCCACCTGCCTGCCTGCATTTTTTTCAGAGATGAGGTCTCCCTCTGTTGCCCAGACTGGAATGCAGTGGTGTGATCATAACTTACTACAGCCTTAAACTGGTCTCACACAATCCTCCTGCCTCAACCGCCCTGTTAGCTGGGACTACATGCACACATGCCCAGCTAAGAGTACTTTTTAAAGCTTAGTTGGTGAATCTAGTATTTTAATGAAAAGCATTTTAAAATATTGTTAAAATTATACTATTTGTATTCTCACTTGTCTCATTTGGAGTACAGAGGAAACAAAAAAACATTATTTTAGCATTGCCTCCAAAGAAATGTGAAGGATTGGCCGGGTGTGGTGGCTCGTGCCTGTGATCCCAGCACTTTGGGAGGTCTAGGCGGGCAGATCACCTGAGGTCAGGAGTTCAAGACCAGCCTGGCCAACATGATAGAAACCCTATCTCTACTAAAAATACAAAAATTAGCCAGGCGTGGTGGCACATGCCTGTACTCCCAGCTACTTCGGAGGCTGAGGCGGGAGGATCACTTGAACCCAGGAGGCGGAGGTTGCAGTGAGCAGAGATCACACCACTGCACTCCAGCCTAGGTAGCAGAGACTCCATCTCAAAAAAAAAAAAAAAAGAAAAAAAGAAATGTCAAGGATTTTAAGTCTTGGGGAAGGTATCAGAGGAGTTCATTCTCTTCCTGGTTGTAGCATCAGGCTTTTGATCTATGGAGTTTTACTTGACTGTTAAGATACCATCATTACTCTCATGGATAGTGTATTTGTGCAGCATATTTTCTTACAATTTTTTCTTTTAAATATGTCAAAAAAAACTCATAAAACTGCCCTCTCCCCCCCTTTTCACATGTAGTAACTTTACGTCTTCATTCAAGGTAGAATGCTTGGGCTTTCCTGACTGCAAAACTGATTTCCTTGGACCTCTCACCTCGGGGTAGTCAGGATTGTTTTATCTTTCCAATTTAATTCTCTCAGACCTCTTCTGTGTTCATAAGATCCTCTCTCTCTCCTCTCTCCAACCCTCAATTTAAAAATTATATTCTAGGCCGGGCGCAGTGGCTCACTCCTGTAAGCCCAGCACTTTGGGAGATCGAGATGGATGGATCACCTGAGATCAGGAGTTCAAGACTAGCCTGACCAACATGGTGAAACCCTGTCTCTACTAAAAATACAAAAATTAGCTGGATGTGGTGGTGGGCACCTGTAATCCCAGCTACATGGGAAGCTGAGGCAGGAGAACCACTTGAACCCGGGAGGCAGAGGTTGCTGTGAGCTGAGATCGCGCCATTGCACTCCAGCTTGGGCAACAAGAGCAAAACTCTGTCTCAGAAAAAAAAAAAAAAAAAAACACAGTTATATTCCATTTCAGCTTCCCTTTCATGTAGTTCCTGCTTACGAAAATGACAGTAGTTTGAGTTTTGCCTTTCCTAGTCCAGAACTTTGAAAAGTTCTTCTAGTAAATATGCTCTCAGCTTTTAGGCCTATAGGATAGAACCTAGAAAAATATATATTAAGTGATTTAAAAATCATTGGTACTAGGTATGCTTTAATAATTAATTTGGGCTGGTCATGGTGGCTCACGCCTGTAATCCCAGCACTTTGGGAGGCCAGGGTGGGTGGATCACTTGAGAGCAGGAGTTTGAGACCAGCCTGGCCAACCTGGTAAAACCTTGTCTTGACTAAAAATACAAAAATTAGGCCAGGTGCGGTGGCTCACACCTGTAATCCCAGCACTTTACGAGGCTGAGGTGGGCGGATCACCAGGTCAGGAGTTTCAGACTAGCCTGACCAACGTGGTGAAACCCCGTCTCTACTGAAAATACAAAAAATTGGCTTGGTGGCAGGCGCCTGTAATCCCAGCTACTCAGGAGGCTGAGGCAGGAGAATCGTTTGAACCCAGGAAGTGGAGGTTGCAGTGAGCCGAGAGCACGCCACTGCACTCCAGCCTGGGCGACAGAATGAGACCCTGTCTCAATAAATAGATAAATAAAAATAAAATAAAATAGTTAGCCGGGCCCAGCTACTCAGGAGGCTGAGGTGTGAAAGTTGCTTGAACTCAGGAGTTGGCGGTTGCAGTGAGCTGAAATTGTGCCACTGCACTCCAGCCTGGGCAACAGCAAGACTCTGTGTCAAAAAAAATTAATTTGTCTGTGGTAGGGCCATTGACTTAATGAAAAATGTAATTTCATTTGAAATTTAAAAGTGAGTTTAGTTAATGATCTTGTCTTTGCAGTTAGATATGTCAAGAAAAAGAGATCAGACACATGTCCACAAATATCAAGAAAAAGACTGGCAATTAAAGGCCTGTTGTCAACCTAAAATAATTAAAAGCGTCAGAATCTAGTATAAAGGGAAATTTTTCAAGTGCACAGTTTGAGGATGTCCCACCTGGAAACACCAGTTCTAAAGTAATAGAGTCAAAGTTCTGAAGTAGGGAAGTTTTGGTTTTGTATAGGCAGAGACAGGAGTTTTTAGCAGGATTACAACATTTTTCATACAGGGTTGGCACGTAGTTACTGCAATTTGATTGGTTATAGGCAGTGTTTCTTTTTGGGGAGAGTACATTGGGGAAGGTGTAATAGTTATGGGTTTTCTGTCATATGGTTTGAGCATAAGCAGGACACCAAAGGGAAAGTTCCTCTCTAATAAGGGTCGTTAATTAAGAATTTTTAGTCGTTGTATAGAACAGGAAAAATGAAAGTGAGCCAATCTGTAATCTGAGAAACAGAAATGGTAACCATATGTGACTCAGATAATGGTCACGTCTCTCTCAAGGCTTAAAAACTGTTTTGGGGATTCCTACAGCTTTTAGATTCTGTTTCTTTTTTCTTTCTTTTTTTTTTTTTTTTTGAGACGGAGTCTCGCTCTGTTGCCCAGGCTGGAGTGCAGTGGCACCATCTTGGCTCACTGCAACCTCTGCCTCCCAGGTTCACGCTGTTCTCCTGCCTCAGCCTCCGGAGTAGCTGGGACTACGGGCGCCCGTCATCGAGCCCGACTAATGTTTTGTATTTTTAATAGAGAGGGGGTTTCACTGTGTTAGCCAGGATGGTCTCGATCTCCTGACCTTGTGATCCGCCTGCCTCGGCCTCCAGAGTGCTGGGATTACAGGCGTGAGCCACCGCACCCGGCCAGATTCTGTTTATGTTCATACTGTTTATTTGGTGCCATTGGCAGTGTTTGAGGATCTCTTAAAATTCAATGGTACTTCAAAGAGAGAACCATGTTTAATTATTAGCCCAGCAAACAAGAAACAGAAGTTTTTGTTTTTCTTTTTAAGATGAAGTCTCGCTCTCATCCCCCAGGCTAGAGTGCGATGGGTAGCTGGGGTTACAGGCACCTGCCACCACGCCCAGCTAATTTTTGTATTTTTAGTAGAGATGAGGTTTCATCTTGTTGGGCAGGCGGGTCTCAAACTCTTGACCTCAGGTGATCCACCTGCCTTGGCCTCCCAAAGTGCTGGGATTACAGGCGTGAACCACTGCGCCCGGCCCGCTTTTTTTCTTTTTTTAAACTTCTCTGGACACAACAATACAGTTCTGCTGTGTAAATCATCCATAATAACTATTAAGGACTAACAGTTGAATAAGAGGAGCTATTACAGACCTTTGGCCAAGTCATCATGTTTTACTTTCACAGAGAAAGAAACAGGCTTCGAGAGGTTAAGTCACCCACTTAGTAAATGGCAAAACCTAGATCTGGCTCCAAGATTGTTGAGAGGGGGAGGCCTGATGTTTTTTCTGCATAAGGGAAGGAGGTGAATATTTTGCTGACTGTGAATTCCCTGTGCCAAGCTGTGTGAATGGCTGTTATTGGCCACTCTTTCTTCCTTGCTGAGAGTTCTGGCCTCTGGAAGGGCATCAGGATCTCCTGGTAGAGCTGTGATGCCAGCTGGGAAGTTTGTGTGGTCTTTGGGGAGCCATTGCAGGTTTTTGGTAAGGGCGTGTGTGACACAGTGTGATGAGTGCCCACAGGTCATCTCCACTGGGATGTCTCCCCAGGTACCTGCGACACCACAGGACTATGGGTGGGCTCATATTCCAACGCCTGCTCTTCTTTCTGGGGCCCTCATATCAGAAGACCACCACTGTCCCCAAGGATGGACACTCGAGTCATCCTGAAGTCTTTTCCTCCCCCATTGTCACCTTCTCCTGTCCGTGCTACTACTTCCTAAATGTTCTTGAAAGTTGCCTTTTTCTATCTCCCTTGCTTCAGCCTTAGATCAGATTATATTAATTTCTTGCCTAGATTACAGCTGTACCCTCTTACCTGGTCTTACTGCCTAACCCCAGTTTCTCTTCAAAGGGGTGCCACAGAATCTTAGTAAATTACAAATCCAGTGCTGGTCTGGTTTTCAGGATGTACTTCCTCCTTGTAGCCTCTTGTGGCCTCCACCCCCTCCCGAGCTGTAACCCCAGACTCTCTTTGTATGTCTAACCCCCACAGTGGGTGATGAGTTCTTTTGCTCTTCCAGCACTCTGTGAGCTTTCACACCCCCATACCTTTGCACATGCTGTACCTGTGACCCCAAATGCCCTTCTCCTGCTTTTCCTTCCTCTTCCTCACGCCACAAAATTTGACCCAGGCGTTGTAGTCTTTGGTTAGGTTTTGTGTTCAGCGTGTTCTCCTGGTCCTTGTGTAAGCCCTGGTCCATTTTTGTCTCCTTCACTTGTACAAAACTTCTGAGGGTAGTTTTGTTGCTGTAAGGTGAGAGTGAAATCGTATCAGCATTTCATAAACCAGCATTCTTTTTTTAACTACACCTGTTCAGGACAAAGAATAAGTGCTTTCTTCTTTAAATTAAGTATACTTTTCTGTAACTACAGTTGGGGTCTACTTCTATTCCAGTTTCAGTTTCTTCCATTTTCTGTATTTAATTTCTTGTCTTTCAAAGGAAATTTTTTTTTTTTTTTTGAGACGGAGTCTCCCTGTGTCACCGAGGTTGGAGTGCAGCGGTGCAGTCTTTTTTTTTTTTTTTTTAATTTTTTTGTTGAGACGGAGTCTTGCTCTGTCGCCCAGGCTGGAGTGCTGTGGCTGGATCTCAGCTCACTGCAAGCCCTGCCTCCCGGGTTTACGCCATTCTCCTGCCTCAGCCTCCCAAGTAGCTGGGACTACAGGCGCCCGCCACCTTGCCCGGCTAGTTTTTTGTATTTTTTTAGTAGAGACAGGGTTTCACTGTGTTCGCCAGGATGGTCTCGATCTCCTGACCTTGTGATCCGCCCGTCTCGGCCTCCCAAAGTGCTGGGATTACAGGCTTGAGCCACCACGCCCGACCAACGGTGCAGTCTTGACTCACTGCAACCTCCGCCTCCCAGGTTCAAGTGATTCTCCTGCCTCAGCCTCCTGAGTAGCTGGGATTATAGGCGTGTGCCACCATGCCTGGCTAATTTTTTGTATTTTTGGTGGAGACAGGGTTTTACCATGTTGGTCAGGCTGGTCTCAAACTCCTGACCTTGTGATCCACCCGCCTCAGCCTCCCAAAATGCTGGGATTACAGGCATGAGCCACTGTACCTGGCCACCAGAAATTGTTTTAACTGATATTTTTTTCAATCCCTTCTCTCCTATTTTTTGTAGCTGTCATGATACTTTGTTTTGTTTGAGATGGAGACTCACTCTGTCGCCTAGGCTGGAGCACAGTAGCATGATCTTGACTCAGTGCAACCTCTGTCTCCTGGGTTCAAATGATTCTCCTGCCTCATCCTCCCAAGCAGCTGAGATTACAGGTGTGTGCCCTCACACCCAGCTAATTTTTGTATTTTTTAGTAGAGAGGGGTTTCACCGTGTTGGCCAATCTGGTCTCGAACTTCTGAACTCAGGTGATCCACCCACCTCAACCTCCCAAAGTGCTGAGATTTCAGGCGTGAGCCACCGTGCCTGGCCTGAGCCACAGTGCCCAACCACTTTTTTTTTTTTAATGAAAATTTATTCTTAAGTGTACAACAGGCTCCAAGACCGTACTTCAACTAGCTATAGGTGGCAAAAGATGTTATGGCAGGGAATACAGATGTTTAAACAGGAATGGGACCAGGCGCACTGGCTCATGCCTGTAATCTCAGCACTTTGGGAGGCCGAGACCAGTCTGGCCAACATGGTGAAACCCCGTCTCTACTAAAAATACAAAAAATTAGCTGGGCATAGTGGCGGACGCCTGTAATACCACCTATTAGGGAGGCTGAGGCAGGAGAATCTCTTGAACTTGGGAGGCGGAGGTTGCAGTTGAGCCAAAGACTGCGCCACTGCACTGCAGGCCTAGGTGACAGAGTGAGACTCCATCTCAAAAAAAAAAAAGGAATGGAACCAAGGGTCACCTTCGCCTCAAATACAAGGAACAGCTGGCTTTTTGCTGGATTTCTTAATACCACCTGTGACCAGGGGGCCCTTCCCTGTCGCTTTTAGCCCAGGGAGTTTCTTCTACTCCTCTTTTATTCTATTTGAAAGACTTATCTTCCTTGTCCATCTTCTTGGCCACTTCCTGAACTATTTTAGGGGCTCCTTGACACCTGTGAGCCATGCAAGCACACTGTCCCTGCAGTCCTAGCTCACTTACCCTCCCATCATAATCCTTTTTTGCTTTTACTGTTTGAATGTACTTGTTTTATGATTTTTCTTTTTGTCCTTGAGTTTAGACAACAGGGTTAAGATCAAATATGGATTCTTAAAATTTTGTTAATCATCATTATTATTTTTCTGTAGAAGCTTATATAGGTGGCTTTCTTGTTTACCATGCCTTGGAGAAATAACGTATTTATTTTCTGCTCATTTGTATTATTTATGGATATGTTTACTAGGTTCATCAGTATGTTAACTTCAGTATCTTGTATATAATTAACATAGAAAAAGTTTTTATCCTTATTTTACCAAGAGCATCAACTTAGGCCAGACGTGGTGGCTCACGCCTAAAATCCCAGCACTTTGGGAGCCCAGTGTCGGGAGGTCACTTGAGGTCAGGAGTTCGAGAGCAGCCTGGCCAACATGGTGAACCTGTCTCTACCAAAAATTACAGAAATTAGCCAGGCGTGGTGGTACATGCCTATGATCCCAGCTACCCGGGAGGCTGAGGTGGGAGGATCGCTTGAGCCCAGGAGGTAGAGGTTGCAGTGAGCTGAGATCGTGCCACTGCTCTAAAGCCTGGGCAACAGAGTGAGACCCTGTCTCAAAAATAAAATTAAAATTTGCCATTTTAACCACGTGTACAGTTCAGTAGTGTTAAGTATATTCACATTGTTAGGCAATCACTATCCAGAACTTTTCATCTTGCAGAAGTATATCTCTATAACCTCCCCATTCCTTTTTTTAATGTGGTATGGCATAGGTATGGCTTTCATGTCAGTAAGAGTGGTTATACAATATTTTATTTTATTATTATTACTATTTTTTTTTGAGATGCAGTTTTGCTCTTGTTGCCCAGGCTGGAGTGCAAAGGCGCAATCTTGGCTCACCACAACCTCCACTCCTGGTTTCAAGTGATTCTCCTTCCTCAGTCTCCTGAGTAGCTGGGATTACAGGCATGTGCCACCATGCCTGGCTAATTTTGTATTTTTAGTAGAGACAGTTTCTCCATGTTGATCAGGCTGGTCTCCAACTCCCGACCTCAGGTGATCTGCCTGCCTAATCCTCCCGAAGTGTTGGGATTACAGGCGTGAGCCACTGCTCCCGGCCACAATATTTAAACAGTTTTTCGAAAGGATAATACATATGTATCAAACAAGCTTCAAATGATACAAGTATGTTAATGAGTGAGAACAGCATATTTCCCACCTCTGTCCCCAGCCACCACTTCTAGACCCTCTCTTAGAGGTAACTACCTTTCCCAGTTTCTTGTCAATGTTGCTACATATCGTTCAGTTTATGTACCCAAGCTTCGTTGCTCTTAATGTTTTGCTAATATAAAAGCACTGTGGCCAGGCACGGTGGCTCACACCTGTATTCCCAATACTTTGGGAGGCCGAAGTGCGAGCATTGCTTGAGCCCAGGAGTTCAAGACCAGCCTGAGCAATAATAGCAAGACCTAGTCTTTACAGAAAAATAAAAATTAAAAAACTAGCCAGGTTTGGTGGCATGCTGCTGTAGTCCCAGCTGCTGGGGAGGCTGAGGCAGGAAGATTGCTTGAGCCCAGGAGTTGGAGTTTGCAGTGAGCTGTGATCATGCCACTGCACACCAGACTGGGTGAAAGAGCCAGACCTTGTCACTGAAAAAAGGAAAAAAGTATGGAGATGAATATCCTTAGAGCTCAAACTGTAAGCATTTTCTTAATTATTTTCTTAAGATAAATCCCTAAAAGTAGTATTACTGGGTCAAAGAGCATACATATATATATTTTTTTGGAATGAGGTTTTGCTTTTGTTGCCAAGCTGGAGCGCAGTGTCGCGATCTCAGCTCACTGCAACCTCTGCCTCCTGGGTTCAAGTGATTCTCCTGCCTCAGCCTCCTGAGTAGGTGGGATTACAGGTGCCCGTCACCATGCCTGGCTAATTTTTTTATATTTAGTAGAGATGGAGTTTCACCATATTGACCAGGCTGGTCTTGAACTTCTGATCTCAGGTGATCTACCTGCCTTGGCCTCCCAAAGGGCTGGGATTACAGGCGTAAGCCGCCACGCCCGGTGAGCATACATTTTTTTTTTTCTTTTTTGAGACGGTGTTTTCCTCTGTCACCAGGCTGGAGTGCAATGGTGTGATCTCTGCTCGCTGCAACCTCCTCCTCCTGGGTTCAAGCGATTCTTCTGCAAGTAGCTGGGACTACAGGCAGGTGCCACCACACCCAGCTAGTTTCTGTATTTTTAGTAGAGACGGGGTTTCACCATGTTGGCCAGGATGGTCTCGATATCTTGACCTTGTGATCCGCCCGCCTCAGCCTCCCAAAGTACTGGGATTACAGGTGTGAGCCACCGTGCCTGGCCCCAGCATACATATTTTTGAGGCTTGTGATGCACACCGTCAAATTCCATGCAGAAAGTATTATGGCGAGTTTCTGTCCCACAAAAAGTATATGCTAACATCAGGAAGAATTATTTCTATAAATGATTTTTAGGATCCTATGAACAACATCAACTATGCCTTTATCTGCTGAAACCAACTTCTTTCCTTTTTCTTTTGTCTTTTTTTTTTTTTTTAAGACAGTGTCTCACTTTGTCACCCAGGCTGGAGTGAAGTGACACGATCTCAACTCACTGCTACCTCTGCCTCCCAGGTTCAAGCGATTCCCCTGCCTCAGCCTCCCAAGTAGCTGGGACTATAGGTGCCTACCACCACACCCAACTAATTTTTAGTAGAGTTGAGATTTCACCATGTTGGCCAGGCTGGTCTTGAACTTGTGACCTCAAGTGATCCGCCTGCCTTAAGCTCCCCCAAAGTGCTGGGATTACAGGTTTGAGCCACTGCGCCTGGCCTGAAACCAGCTTTTATATAGGTAATTGTTACTTTCTACTCTTCCCTAACAGGTTTTCTTAAATGTTTTCTTGGAGCCTTAAAGATGGAGATGACAGAAATGACTGGTGTGTCGCTGAAACGTGGGGCCCTGGTTGTCGAAGATAATGACAGCGGGGTCCCAGCTGAGGAGACAAAAAAACAGAAGCTGTCGGAATGCAGTCTAACCAAAGGTCAAGTTGGGCTACAGAATGACTTTCTGTCCATCAGTGAAGACGTGCCTGGGCCTCCTGACACTGTCAGTACCGGGAAAGGTGGAAAGAATTCTGAGGCTCAGTTGGAAGACGAGGAAGAGGAGGAGGAAGATGGACTTTCAGAGGAGTGCGAGGAGGAGGAATCAGAGAGTTTTGCAGACATGATGAAGCATGGACTCACTGAAGCTGACGTAGGCATCACCAAGTTTGTGAGTTCTCATCAAGGGTTCTCGGGAATCTTAAAAGAAAGGTACATTTAGTTTATATATAAAGTTATTTTGATTGTATTAGATTTCTTTAGAAAGAAATTAACTTTATATTCTTCCTCTTAGCTTTCTGTCTCCAAGGATTGTTTATACTGCTGGTCAAAAGGAATGGATAGGATGAAGGAAACCTACCTGAATAAATAGCCTTGGATTTTAAAATTTTAATTAATTAATTTTTTCCCTTTTTTTGAGAGAGGGTCTCGCTCTGTCACCCAGGCTGGCATGCAGTGATACAATCATGCTTCAAATAAATTCATTCATGAAGGCGCAGTGGGTCACGCCTGTTATCCCAGCATTTTGGGAGGCCAAGGCGGGTGGATCACTTGAGGTCAAGAGTTTGAGACCAGCCTGGTCAACGTGGTGAAACCACATCTATACTAAAAATATGAAAATTAGCTGGGCGTGGTGATGGGCACCTGTGGTCCAAGCTACTCGGGAGGCTGAGGCGAGAGAATTGCTTGGAGGTGGGAGGTGGAGGTTGCAGTGAGCTGAGATCATACCACTGTGTTCCAGCCTGGGCAACACAGCAAGACTCCATCTCAAAAAATATATAAGTAGATAAATAAATTCATTAAATGGTTTCAGGTTTTCTCCTGAGTTTGTTTTATAATCTTAAACTCTTTTTTCATTTGAATGTGCCACAACTATGATAGAAGAAGGTAGTCTTTGGGGCCAGGTGGATCCCAGTGTGAAGTTCGCTACTTAATAGTTACTTAGCCTCTCTGAACCTCAGCATCCTCATTTAAAAAATAGATCAGGCCAGGCACGGTGGCTAACGCCTGTAAGCCCAGCACTTTGGGAGGCCGAGGCAGGCAGATCACTTGAGGTCAGGAGTTCAAGACCAGCCTGGCCAACATGGCGAAACCCCGTCTTTACTAATAGTACAAAAATTGGCCTGGCATGATGGCACGCGCCTGTAACTCCAGCTAGTTGGTAGGCTAAGGCAGGAGAATCACTTGAACCCGGGAGGCGGAGGTTGCAGTGAGCTGAATTGAGTCACTGCACTCCAGCCTGGGCAACAAAGCAAGACTGTCTCAAAAAAAAAAAAAAAAAAATAGGGCCAGGCGCAGTGGCTCACGCCTGTAATCCCAGCACTTTGGGAGGCTGAGCAGGTGGATCACTAGGTCAGGAGATCGAGACCATCCTGGCTAACACAGTGAAACCCTGTCTCTACTAAAAATACAAAAAATTAGCCGAGCTTGGTGGTAGGCGCCTGCAGTCCCAGCTACTCGGGAGGCTGAGGCAGGAGAATGGCATGAACCCTGGAGGCGGAGCTTGCAGTGAGCCAAGATCCTGCCACTGCCCTCCAGCCTGGGCGACAGAGCGAGAATCCATCTAAAAAATCAATAAATAAAAATAAATAAATAAAATAAAATAAAATTTAAAAATGGATCATATTACCACATTGGGGTTGTTGAGGATTTTGAATAATGCATATAAAATATTTAACATAAAGGTAAGCTTCAGGCTAGTTCATGATAGGCTTACTGGGTTCTGATTGAATTAACCATACACCATATTTTATAATTTAATGTAGTGTGGACTGTCTGAATAGTCATAGGGTAATGTTAATAAGCTTTTGTTTTTGCATTTCTCTGGAAGAATATTCTAGAAGCTAAGAGGGTCTTTTCTTTAAGTTCTCGTATAAAACTTGAGCCAAGGTATGGTTCAGCATTCATTAAGAAACCAGAAAAGGCCAGGTGTGATGATTCATGCCTATAATCCCAGCACTTTGGGAGGCCAAGGCGGAAGGATCAGTTGAGGTCAGGAATTTGAGACCAGCCTGGCCAAAATGGTGAAACCCCATTTCTACTAAAAATATAGAAATTAGCTGGGCGTGGTGGCACTTGCCGGTAATCCCAGCTAGTCGGTAGGCTGAGGCAGGAGAATCACTTGAACCCAGGACGCAGAGGTTGCAATGAGCAGAGATCGAGCCACTGCACTCCAGCCTGGGCAACAGAGCAAGACTCCATCTCAAAACAAACAAAACATACCCCAGAAAAAATAACTCCATGTGATTTTGCACTGAAGTTTTTTTTTTTTTTTTTTGTTTATTGAGAAGGAGTGTCGCTCTGTCGCCCAGGCTGGAGTGCAGTGGTGGGATCTCAGCTCACTGCAAGCTCCGCCTCCCAGGTTTACACCATTCTCCTGCCTCAGCCTCCCGAGTAGCTGGGACTACAGGCGCCCGTCACCTCGCCCGGCTAGTTTTTTGTATTTTTAGTAGAGACGGGGTTTCACCGTGTTCGCCAGGATGGTCTCGATCTCCTGACCTCGTGATCCGCCCGTCTCAGCCTCCCAAAGTGCTGGGATTACAGGCTTGAGCCACCGCGCCCGGCTGAAGTTTTTTTAAAATTCCTTGTTTTGCACAATAGTAAGGCTTACCGTTGATCAAGTTTATCCTAAAATTAATAGAAAACAGGATGTTAATTATCTGAAAGTTCATGTTTTCTTTTCATCAGATACTCCGACTTCGTTGTTCATGAAATAGGAAAAGATGGACGGATCAGCCATTTGAATGACTTGTCCATTCCAGTGGATGAGGAGGTAGAAGTAGCTCTTTAGCAAATGTCACCTTCTGTATAAAAATAGCACTTCCTAGAGATTTAGAAATTTAGAGCTTTACTAAACTTGAATTCTGTGTATGATTCATTGTGAGTTCTCATGGTTCTTTTAAAGGACCCTTCAGAAGACATATTTACAGTTTTGACAGCTGAAGAAAAGCAGCGATTGGAAGAGCTCCAGCTCTTCAAAAATAAGGAAACCAGTGTTGCCATAGAGGTAAATAATGCAAAAATATATGAAAAATTTTTTAGGATTTTAGTTGCTTTTTGGGTGGATGTTAAGTGTTTATGGAAAAAATTACAATGGTTAACAAAGGGTGACTTTGCTCTATTGGATCTAAAGGGTATTACACTAAAAACTTTTTTTATTGGGGCAAATAACTAGTATCCCAGATAAACTGTAGCCCCCCAAGAGTTACATTTTTGTTTAAAAACATTTTTATTTGGGTACAGTGTTACATGCTACTCCGAAGTCCTAGCTACTCTGAAGGCTGAAGCCAGAGGTTTATTTGAGCCCAGGAATTGAATACTAGCCTGGACAACATAGTGAAACACCATCTCTGAAAAAATATTTAGGGACCACAAATTAACAACAACGTATGTTGTTTAGAATCACAGAGTAACAATGGTACCATGTCTCTTGTAACAGGACCACCATTTGCTGCTTGTCAGGTGTGTCACCCAGGTCAGATTCTGGCTTCAACAGCTTCTTGGTCTCAGTTGGGACTCTGGGAAGGGGAAAAAATGGGGAAAGGAAGTAGGGGAGCATTTATTTGCTCATCGAGGGTCGATTCTGCTGTTTGAAGAAAAGAAGAGCTCAGCTACTAAATAGAATAGTAAATGTTGTTGTTAAAACTTTTGTTCGCTGGGCACGGTGACTCACACTTGTAATCCCAGCACTTTGGGAGGCCAAGGTGGGCGGGTCACTTGAGGTCCGGAGTTTGAGACCAACCTGGCCAACATGGCAAAACCCCATCTCTACTAAAAATACAAAAAATTGCCGGGCATGGTAGCGCGGGTCTGTAGTCCCAGCTACTTGGGAGGGTGAGGCAAGAGAATCATTTGAACCTAGGAGACAGAGGTTGCAGTGAGCGGAGATCATACCGCTGCACTCCAGCCTGGATGACAGAGTGAGACTCCATATCAAAAAAAAAAAAAAAAAATTATGTTAAATTAATTTTGTACTACATTTTAATGTTATGGGGTTTTTGGTTGTCTGAAATTTCCCCTCCCATCACTTCTACTTAGTAAGTGTACTACAGCTTTTCAGAATTCATTATCTGCCCCTTGTCTCCCTCCCTACCTGAGCTTTCCAAAAGTGTGTGGTATTGCAATGTTAGAAATCTTCAGTTACTGACAAAATCTTTAGACAAAACCTTTAGCAATGCCAAGAAGAAAATTCCTGGCAGATTTCTAGAGCAATCCAGAAGGATGGTCCAGGTTTCCTTTGCTTGAACAATGCAGAGGTTTATCTTAGGCTTATAATATGTATTTTTGTATACATGTGGTAATATTTACTATTGTCTTAAAAACTGAGGTTTTCCCATCTACTGAAAGTCTTTATGTTTAAAAGGCATAAACTATGGGCAAGTTTCCTCATTTGTAAAATGAAGATGAAGGACTTTCTGAGTTTTTGAGGTCTAAACATGTATTCATATACACAAACTATCATTCTCCTTGCTATCAATAATTTCAGATCTAGACTCACTTTTTGCTCTGAAGAAGTCATTTACCTGTAATTGTAATGTAGTTTGGTGGGTTTTTTTCATTTTTTATTTTCTTGAAGTATCATCAAGTTGCTGGGCGCGGTGGCTCACGCCTGTAATCCCAACACTTTGGGAGGCCGAGGCAGGTGTATCAGCTAAGGTCAGGAGTTCGAGATCAGCCTGACCAACATGGAGAGACCCCATCTCTACTAAAAATACAAAAAATTATCCGGGCGTGGTGGCATGTGCCTGTAATCCCAGCTACTCAGGAAGCTGAGGCAGGAGAATCACTTGAACCCAGGAGGTGGAGGTTTCAGTGAGCCAAGATTGTGCCATTGCACTCCAGACTGGGTAACAAGAGCGAAACTCCGTCTCAAAAAAAAAAAAAAAAAAAGTTTCGTCAAGTTTAGCTAGTAGCAGTTGCAGTGTATCTCGATGTTTTCAGCTTGCAAGTTACAACCCATTAATGGGTCATGAAATCAGTTTAGTAGTGGATCTCAACCAGCATTTTTAAAAAATGAAATAAAATAAGGGCTGGGCACAGTGGCTCAGGCGTGGAATTCCGGCACTTTGGGAAGCTGAGGTGGGCAGATCGCTTGAATTCAGGAGATCGAGACCAGCCTGGGCAACATGGCGAAACGCCATCTATACAAAACATAAAAAAATTCGCTGGGGCCGGGCGTGGTGGCTCAAGCCTGTAATCCCAGCACTTTGGGAGGCCAAGATGGGCGGATCACGAGGTCAGGAGATCAAGACCATCCTGGCTAACACGATGAAACCCCGTCTCTACTAAAAAATACAGAAAAACTAGCCAGGCAAGGTGGCGGGCGCCTGTAGTCCCAGCTACTCGGGAGGCTGAGGCAGGAGAATGGCATGAACCCCGGAGGCAGCCGAGATCCGGCCACTGCACCCCAGCCTGGGCGACAGAGCGACACTCCTTCTCAAAAAAAAAATTAGCTGGACATGGAGGCACATGCCTGTAGTCCCAGCTACTGGAGAGGCTGAGATAGGAGGATGGCTTGAGCCTGGGAGGCAGAGGTTGCAGTGAGCCAAGGTCGCATCACTGCACTCCAGCCTGGGTGACAGAGCCAGACCCTGTCTCAAAAAATATATATAATAATAACAATAAAATAGAAAATATTTGTGCATTGCAAATAGTAAGTATCAATCTTTGTGAATTTTTTTTCGATTCTTAAAATAGGCATATATACACACATTTATGGTTATGTTTAGTAAAGAGGGAAAATGTCTCAGTATGAGATGCACTCACAAACTGAAAATATCATGTAACTAGTGCGTTTATATCATGTTGATTTTACTGTGAACCCATGTGCTAGAACTTCATTATAAAATAATTTAGAATAGAATTCAATAGGAAGCAGCTGTAGGTTGGATTGTTCTAAGGACTGAGCTTCTGACATACCAAAAGGCCTAGCTTTGCCTGCATTTTCACGTAGGAGCCCTAAGGTGTCTGTCCAGCAGAGACCCTGAGAGGGAGCATCTGGGTTGGTGGCTCCTGGGTTTGACAGCCTGGATTTCAAATCCAGCTCTACCACCTTCCAGCTATATAGCCGTAGACACAATTCCTCATTTCTAAATAGATATAATGGTGTTATGATGGAGAGATTACAAAGGTTAAATAAAATGATGACTGAAGTACTTTGTACAGTGTCTGGCAGATGGATGTGCTCCATCAACAGGCTCCCAGGATTTGCAATATTGGGAAGCTCTGAAATATTTCTGAGGCTGGGCATGGTGGCTCACGCCTGTAATCTCAGCACTTTGGAAGGCCGAGACAGATGGATCACTTGAGGCCAGGAGTTTGAGACCGGCCTGGCCAACATGGTGAAACCCCATCTCTACTAAAAGTACAAAAACTAGCCAGGCATGGTGTCACATGCCTGTAATCCCAGCTGCTCAGGAGGCTGAGGCAGGAGAATCCCTTGAACCCAGGAGGCGGAGGTTGCAGTGAGCTGAGATCACTCCACTGCACTCCAGCTTGAGCGACAGGCAAGACTCTGTCAAAAAATAAAAATAAAAGATTTTTGAAATTGTACGCAGGCACTTTTGTTATTTTGAGTAGTTAATAAGGTGAGCAGCGTTTTTACTAATTCACTGTATTACTTCCCTATTTAATGTTTGTTAACTTAGTGGTGTTGCTATCTGTTTTTTTAATAGGTTATCGAGGACACCAAAGAGAAAAGAACCGTCATCCATCAGGCTATCAAATCTCTGTTTCCAGGATTAGAGACAAAAACAGAGGATAGGGAGGGGAAGAAATACATTGTAGCCTACCACGCAGCTGGGAAAAAGGCTTTGGCAAGTAGGTGTCTATGGGCGGCTTCTTCCTGCCAGGCAGCCGTGAGCGGCAGGCCCGGCTCCTCGTTAGCCTTGCCTGTTCATGTTCAAGGGCTACTGTAGTGCTGCTCAGAGAACAATATTGATCATGTCCCTCCTTCAGAGAGGGTGAGTATTGTCACTTCAGATGCCAGCGCAGCCCAGCAGCCTGCCTGGCAAGGGGCATTAGGTCTTCTATGTGAGTAAAGATTTGCTGAAATTATAGTAGTGCCTGAGAGTCTTAGGAATTTGATATGTTCCCTGAAGAGCAGAGCATACTGAGTGGCAATTCAAGAAGAAAATAGAAGCATTATTGCCCATTCTGTGTTCTTCGTGGAGGAAAGAAAGCTTTCAGATGAAGAAAAAAAGGCTTGTCACCTATCCCAGTGGCACATTTTTTGCGAGGCCCCTATATATTTGTGTGTTTTTTTTTTTGGAGACAGAATCTCCCTCTGTCCCCCAGGCTGGAGTGCAGTGACACGATCTCAGCTTACTGCAACCTCCACCTCCCGGGCTCACACCATTCTCCTGCCTCAGCCTCCCTAGTAGCTGGGACTACAGACACCCACCACCACACCTGGCAAATTTTTTTGTAGTTTTAGTAGAGACGGGATTTCACTGTGTTAGCCAGGATGGTCTCAATCTCCTGACCTCGTGATCTGTCTACCTTGGCCTCCCGAAGTGCTAGGATTACATGCGTGAGCCACCGCGCCCAGCCAAGGCCCCTATATTGAAAGAGGCTTATTTTTTGCCAGGCCCCTATATTGAAAGAGCTTTTGCTTTCCAACTGTATCTTCTTCAGTCACACATAAAAAATACGGAATATATAGAAAGACACCCTTTTGTCTCAGCCCATCTTTTGTCGTCTGTCATTCATTTGAAATGGGCATATTCCCAATGAGTGACCGATATTTATGTTCTAATAAATATCTGTGTTTTCTACAGCCACAAAAGTTTCTATTTGCATATAACCTTTCAGGAAAATTAGGTAATTTTTTTCTTTTACCTACCAAATTGACAGATAAAATTTAAATGAAAATTACAACAAGAAAAAGTTACTTCCTTACCCTCCTCTCCTACCAGTGGTGACCTGTATTAATGAACAGTTATTCCCAGATATATATGTTGGGGCAAAATTCTAAGACCATATGACAAAAACCTGTTTATTTATTAGGGCTCTGTCAGTATTCTTTTAGGTTAATTCAACAGTTAATACTGTGATGGATGAAGCCTTAATTGCTTATAACCGTGTTTCTAGTGAAATGAGAGGGTGTAACAAAAAAGAGAACAGGAGAAAAGCTTAGCTGTGCCTGAAGAAATAATCTAGTCAAGTCAGCAAGTCTGGATAGTGCTATAGAATGAGATACCTAAGCAGTTCCAGAGGAAGAGGTGGGGATCAGAGGCCAGTTTTCAGTGAACACTGAAAAGAAAAGCCAGATGATGTGTCCTGGAACTGCTTGGGGCATGAGTTGTCAGTTACTTTTTGCTTCACAAACAATGATGTGGTTGCTGTATGTTTCTTTAATGTCTAGGTCATGGTGTAAAATATCACTGGAGCAGCCTTTTCTCAGCCAAGGTTGTTCAAAGAGGAGTACGCCCAGTGGAAAGTGGTTTGAGCCACTGTTGGTTCAGTTCTCCCAAGGATAGTGTATAGGTAGTAATTACTCTAGATGGAGAGGAGAGGTGACTTGCTACAGACAGCGATGCCTTGGGGCACTTGGTCCTCATTCTGTCAGGGAACCCAGTTGGGAAGGCTGCTAGGGAGTTACTTTTTGTCAAGAAACAGCCCACGTTGGTCAGCAGTGCTGCCCATTATGAAGGCAGGAAGACAAGGCAAGGTCTTACTCTGCTTGGTGTGGTCGTGAGGAAGCAGGTTGGAAAAAGCAAAAACTGTTTTTTTTGACAGGTGGCTTCTTGGAAGTAATAATCATTTCTTAGGATGCTAGGTTTTGTGAGAGGATGGAGAACATTTTCAGACCAGAGCAGCCATTACAGTCTTTCTACCCATCCCCTTCATTAAACACGGTGCCAGGTCTCTCATGTTGTGTTTTTATCCACGTTTTCTCTGCTTATGCCACACCTACCTTTCATTTTTTGTTGTTACAAAGTTTCCTTAAGATTCTACAAGTGAAGTGCTGAGCTGTAGAGCTGTGTCATGTGAACCACCCTTCCTCATTTTTCTTTGGGCACCTTCAGTAAGATAGGAATTTCTCACTTTAAAAAGAAGCAAGAAGGAAGTCAGATTGGATCAACCCCACTTGTATAGAGAACCACACTTCTTGAGCTTGTGGTGTTGTGGCATTTATTCAAAGATGGACTAAATCTCTGCCATCTGAGCTGTTCTCTCCCACCTCCTCATGGAAGGCCACCCCTGGCCTGCATTCATCTTTTACAGACCCCACTCTTCCCAAGCTGAGAGTGGCCTAAAGTGAACACCCCTAGGAAAGGAAGAAGAGCTGGTATCCAGAGATTATTGTTCATGGGCCTCTACCAGTGACAGCTTGGCCTCCTGAGCCGTCTTGCCTAGCATTTGAATGATTTAGCTTTTAAAGTATCATTACAAAGCTTTGTAATTTACAATTTTTTTTTTAGCTGTATTACTACCAGATCCTGATATAAATTGTTATTGGTGGGTTATACATTATCTAGCAGATTCACAATATTCTTAACCTGAACTTTTCTCAGATAGAACTGTGCATCCTAAAACATAGATGTGGTAGATTCTAAATCATGGTGCCCAAACACCACAAATTACCAACTATTTAAACTCAGACATTATTTTATGTGTTCAGCCAGTCTCATAGGGCACATTGCTTTACCTACCAAAGTGTATATATGGTATTTTTTTGAAAATACTATCTAACCTATTATAACATTATTGATAATTTATATTTTGAGACAGATAGTATACATTCCAAATGCCTCTAAGAACATAATTGTTAAAGACTTTATGTAAAAAAAGAAAATTCTGCCATGTAATATGTATAGGTTCTCTATACTTTCTGAATTGAATTGTCCCCAGGAGGGATCCCTGTGTGTAGGAATCCATAGAGACTCAGAAGGAAGAGCCAGACAGGTACAAAGAAGCTCTCTGGGAAAGACTAGTATTTTTTTTTTATTTTTATTTTTATTTTTTTTTTTTGAGACGGAGTCTGGCTCTGTCGCCCGGGCTGGAGTGCAGTGGCCGGATCTCAGCTCACTGCAAGCTCCGCCCCCCGGGTTTACGCCATTCTCCTGCCTCAGCCTCCCGAGTAGCTGGGACTACAGGCGCCCGCAGCCTCGCCCGGCTAGGGGAAAGACTAGTATTATGGAATCCACAGGAATAGGGAATCGCAATAATCAGAGTGGTCAGTGGACTACCATTGCTTCCGTTCCTGTAGCAATGGAAAATGCTACAGGTAGATCCAGCAAGATAATTACTCTGAAGCCTATCAGTTTAGCAACATGGAAGTTGTTGGTGTTTTTTCAGCAGAGCATTCTAGTGGAATGATGAGGTTGGAAACCAGTTTACACAGTAGGTTGAGATGGAAGGTAGTTTATACAGACTGCTTTTTTGAATAACCTGCAAAGAGGAGAAGAAGGGAACATGATTAAGGAGAGAGGAACATGGGTTAGGCTTTTAAGATGGAAGAGCTGTGAGTTATTTATATATGCAAGGGAGACAATGGAGGGCCGGGTGCAGTGGCTCACGCCTATAATCCCAGCACTTTGGGAGGCCGAGGCGGGCAGATCACTTGAGGCCTGGAGTTCCAGACCAGTCTGGCCAACATGGCAAAACCTTATCTGTATAAAAAGAAAAATGTATGTTTTCAAAAAAGAAAGAGACAACGGAGAGGGAAGGTGAAAATTCAGGGAGGAGAATAACAAACTAAAGGTAATGGGTGGAGTAGAATCCCTGAAAAAACTGAAGGTTGGTGTACAGGGGTGCGATGGTGGGAATGACCTTGAATAAGAAGGAAAGAATGTTCTGCATGCTACCCCATCTTTTCATCTTTCTCAGCTAGAAACATTTTTCCTTCCTTATTCATGGAGATCTCCGTGCTCAATAAATGAAACTTCCTGAACTTGGTTTCCCTTTTATCTGGTTTCCATTTCTGCTAGACTGGGACTGCCTTGTCAGGCCCTCAGAAGCTGGAAGCAGCCTTCTTCAAATAGGAACCATATTACCCAGCTTGGGAATTCTGTGCATTTGCAGTATAAATCAGTGTCTCAAAAATGTCTACAAGTTATTTTAAATTCACTCAAATTATAAAGCTAAGTATATGCTGCTTAGCATTCTTAGGGGGTGGAATTTTATAAAGTCACACAAATTGCCCAAAATAAATGGAGACTCATTGATTTTTCTGTTATTTAAAATATTTCCAGTTAATCAATGCATATACTTAACTATTTTTTATATTGAGTGCACTTAGAAAAAGAATACATACTTGTATCTGTTGTTTGCAAAGGAGATAATTGTATGCATGCTCAGTGCTTGGATTTGCTAAATAGAAGATGCATGCTTGTGAGCCAAAACTCATACTCTGTTGTCATGGTTTCTCTTAAGGTATAGCAGCATTTAGTTTTTGAGTCTTGTGGCTTCATATATTTCTTGCCATTATACTTATTATGAATACTCTGAAGAGGTAGTTGAGAAAAATGTAGCTACACTTCCTCAGCTTTTATCACAAGTGTTTTTAAAGTTTTTATTGTGGACATTTTCAAACTTGCAGACAAATAGAGGAAATAATATATGGAACCTATGTACCCATAAACCATCTTCAAGATTATCAACATTCTGTTGTTTTATTGATCTATTCTTCCTACTTTTTTTTCTTGCTGGAGCATTTTAAAGGAAATTCTACATAGCATGGCTTTTCACTCATAAATATTTAAGTATGTATTTGCCAGATGAGGACTGAAACCCCAAACTATTAACACATCCAAAAACATCAACAATAATTTCTTCCTATCACATACCTATTGCATATTTGGTTTTGCTGTATCTCAAAAATGTCTGTCTTATATACAGATGGCTTGTTCAAAGAATGTTAAAAACAAGGTCAGAACATTGCACTCATTGATAAGCCTCTTAAGTCATCTCTTAAATCTTTTTTAATCTATAAAGAACTTAGCTGTTTTGTATAATATTTAACATTTTTCAAATTTAAAAGCCTTTATAATTCAATGCAAAAAATTCATGAGACCCGGAAAAGTACAAAGCAAAGCAATAATTACTTACAGTCTCACTATCAAAAAAAAAGATACAAATAGCATTTTGGTACATGTCCTCCCATATTTAAGAAAACAAATCTCTTTTTGGGGAAGCATTTACTATCCTTAAACCTTTTGCTTCAGCCCATGGGTACAGACAGTGCAGCTCTGAGGATGAACTAACATGCCCGTTGTGAAGGGATTGAGACTAGGAGGCTGTACCTGTAGGAGAGTTTTCTACTTGTTCACTGTTTGCCTCTAAAACATTCCATTGTTAATGTCTAAATCGCTGTTAACCCACCGTATAACTACCGGGTGCTGTAGAAGTCCTCAGTGTAAACTTATCATGCGATCATTTGCATGTTCACCTCTAAAGCACTTTAATATTATCAATTAAACATTGCTCTTTTGTGCTCTTTATGCTGTGCATTTGGACAGAGGTCAGAACTGCAGCAGGTAAGAGCATTTGGCGTTTCATGTAGATAAAGTGAAATGCCAAAGATTTTGTCACAAGTACTAAGTATAGACAACTTTGCTTAACTGATAGTGAGCTGGAAGGAAAACCGAAAATGATATTCCTACTCAACAGTTTTCTGAAGAACTTGTGAGGAATTCACACCAAGAACTAAAGATACTTGTAATACTTTTCTGTCCAAGACAGAAAAAACTCACATATTTATCAAGAAGGAAGGGTGATTCACTAGGCATACATGCTATGGCAGTTTTCTGAAATGGTTTATGGATTCTTTTGTTCTTTTCATTGTAGCTTAAATCACTAACTTACCAAACAGTGCTTTTGCCTTGACAAAGCCAGGTATCGAAAGTACCAACTTCAGTACCAGCAGTATCTTAAGCCTCTGAAGATAAAGGATTCATGAGTTCATGAGAAAGGATTGTTTTTAAAAGAAGAGGACTCTTTCTAGGAATTGTTGTATGAAACATTTTTTCAGCTTTTCTTTCGTGGAGTTACAGTAATCAGATGAACTAGATGTATTGTTTAAGTAACAACTGCAGCTCTATGCCACAAAAGACTTATGAATGTTATTGTACAGTGTCTGTAAAGTGCAGTTTGGGCTTACATATTTTTCCCAAAGTACTTAAATAAAAATATACACACTTTGAGCAGCTTAAATCTAAATCATATATATGTATGTGTGTCTATATATATGTGTGTGTGTATATATATACATGCATACTTTTTGTTTGTTTGTTTTTGAGACGGAGTCTCGCTCTTGTTGCCCAGGCTGGAGTGCAATGGCACGATCTTGGCTCACTGTAACCTCCGCCTCCCAGGTTCAAGCAGTTCTTTTGCTTCAGCCTCCAAAGTAGCTGAGATTACAGGCACCCGCCACAACGCCCAGCTAATTTTTGTATTTTTAGTAGAGACGGGGTTTTACCATGTTGGCTGGGCTGGTTTCAAACTCCTGATCTCAGGTGATCTGCCTGTCTCAGCCTCCTGAAGTGCTGGGATTACAGGCATGAACCACCGCACTCGGCCTAAATCTTAGATTTTTTAACACAGGATTGAACAGCTGAAGTAACACTAGCTGCTCAGAAGTTAGCATTTAACCTGGCTTAATTTTTTTATGTTCTGTTTTTTAATTTAAAATATTTTTCTTTATTTTTTGAGACAGGGTCTTGCTGTATCACCCAGGCTGGAGGGCCGTAGCATGATCTCGGTTCACTGCAGCCGCCACCCGCCGGGTTCAAGTGATCCTCCCACCTCAGCCATCTGAGTAGTTGGGACCACAGGTGTGCACCACCATGCCTGGCTATTTTTAGTGGAGATGGGTGTTGCCATGTTGCCCAGGCCAGTCTTGAACTCCTGAGCTCAAGCCATCTGTCTGCCTTGGCCTCCCAAAGTCCTGAGATTACAGATGTGAGCCACCGTGCCCAGCCACATTTTAGCTTTTTATTTTTAATATGGATAGATAATATTAAGTGTCCAACTATAGGAAATGTAATACCTCTAGTCTACACAGCTATAACCACTTAACCTATATTTCTTTATCAGACTAGAACTGATTTCCCACTCAAAGGTTCTATAGCGAAAAATGAGCTCTTACACATAACTTTTACTATGGTGTATATAACGTTAATTTTTTTGCTTTCAAGATCCAAGAAAACATTCTTGGCCAAAATCTAGGGGAAGTTACTGCCACTTTGTGCTATACAAGGAAAACAAAGATACCATGGATGCTATTAATGTACTCTCCAGATACTTAAGGTGAGTTACTGTTGTTATGCCTATACAAAATCAAAGCAACAGAAATGTATATTCCTTTTTCCATGCTAATGGAAAAAGGAGCAGGAGGAGCACGGAAGCAAACGCTCCTCCCAATGATAGTTTTTCTTTCTTTTTTTTTTTAGACAGTCTCACTCTATCACTCAGACTGGAGTGAATGATGGTATGACCATGGCTCACTGCAGCCTTGACTTCCTGGGCTCAGGCATTCCTCCCACCTTACCCTCCCGAGTAGCTAGGATTACAGGCATATGCCACAATGCCAGGCTAATTTTATTAGGTTTTAAAGACAGAGTCTCACTATATTGCCCAGGCTGGTCTTGAACTGCTGTGCTCAAGCAGTCCTCACACTTCAACCTCCCAAAGAATCACCGATTGGCCTGGCACAGTGTGGCTCACGCCTGTAATTCCAGCACTTTGGGAGGCCAAGGCGGCAGATCATGAGGTCAAGAGATCAAGACTATCCTGGCCAACATGGTGAAACCCCGTCTCTACTAAAAATACAAAAAATAGCTGGGCGTGGTGGCGTGCGCCTGTAGTCCCAGCTGCTCAGGAGGCTGAGGCAGGAGAATTGCTTGAATCTAGGAGGCAGGTTGCAGTGAGCTGAGATCGCGCCATTGCACTCCAGCCTGGCAACAGAGCAAGACTCCATCTCAAAAATAAATAAATAAAACCACCGATCACGGATAGGAGGTGCCTTGTTTCCTCCAGGCATGAGCCACTGTGCCAGGCCATGAGGATAGTTTTCTTAGGCAATGGATGAATTAATTTTTTTGACCCCCACATGCATAGTGCCAATAATTCAAGATGAAAATTCCATAAGTAAATGATTTGCATGCAGTTGAGAGTTACCAATCCATGTGGCTGAAAATAAAAGTTAACTTTCTCTTTTGAAAGCCTATACTTATCTTTGACGTGGTTGCAGAGGTTGGTTTTGCCAGACTGGTAGCTCTCAATTCCTGGAGACTGACTAAACCTGAGACCGGTCTGATTTTCTCACAGGAATGTAAATATAGCAGAGACTGGATCTCTGGGGATTGGCAAGGTACCAAAGCTTTTCTTAAAAATGGAAGTGGCTACACACCACAGCAAGTCTGTATGCTGTGGAAATTTGGTCTCCAATATATATTTAACTCATTTTAAATATGGTAACACAGTGTATTAGTTTGCTAGGACTTCTATAACAAAATACCACAGACCAGGTGGCTTAACAGAAATTAATTTTCATATGCTTCTCAAGGCTAGCAGTCCCAAGCTCAAGGTGTCGGCAAGTTTGTTTTTTTTTTCCGGAAGCCTCTCTCCTTGGCTCACAGATGGCTGCCTTCTCACTGTGTCCTCATGTGGCATTTTCCCTGTGCACGCACACCCTGGTATCTCTGTGTGTCCACATTTCCTCTTATGAGGACACTGGTCAGATTGGATTAGGGCCCACCCTAAACGGCCTCATTTTAACTGAATCACCTCTTTGAAGGCCCTATCTCCAAATACAGTCACATTCTGAGGTCCTGGGGGGATCAGAGCTTCAACATACTAATTTTGGGGGAGACACAGTTCAGCCCATAATACACAGTGCCCAATTAGGTAACATTTATTGTGCTGTATTTATTAACTCTCTGGGAGAGAGTCTGTGATACTACGCCTGTACCTGAGCCAAAGAGAACAGACTCTTCCTGACAGGAATAGATAGGTGGGGAGGGAGTTCCTCCGAGGTCGGGAGTTGAGGATTGCTCAGGGTTTAAGAAATCCTTCCTGACTTTCCTTCTCATATGGAACGGTTAAGTTTATAAAATACTTCTTAGTTAACTAGGTTACTTACATCTTCATATCAAAACTATTCAGATCCCAGCTTTAGCATTTCATTTGGCTTTTTTCGTTTTTTAATACAAAGCAATAGCAGCATTTTAGGAAAATTCACACAGTCACTTTTTAAAAATTGAAGATGAATTTTCATAGTGGTACGTTATACCTCTAGAATGCATTTTTCTTTGTTTTCACTGTCTTATGTAATGAATTGCAGGTGATGGGTAGGAAGTGCATTGTGGCCTTTTTTGTTGCTGGTTAGCCAAATCTTTGAACAGCATCAGTTATTTACTAATAGCTACAAATGTTTACACTACTAAGAAAGGAAATATTGACTGGGTGCGGTGGCTCACCCCTGTAATCCCAGCACTTTGGGAGGCCGAGGCGGGTGGATCACGTGAGGTCAGGCATTCAAGACCAGCCTGGCCAACATGGTGAAACCCCGTCTCTATTAAAAATACAAAAAATTAGCCAGATGCAGTTATACCTGTAGTCCCAGCTACTTGGGAGGCTGAGGCAGAACTGCTTGAACCTGGGAGGCAGAGGTTGCAGGGAGCCGAGATTTGTGCCCCTGCACTCCAGCCTGAGTGACAGAGAGAGACTGTCTCAAAAAAAAAAAAAAAAAAAAAAATTGGCCATCATTTACTTTTTTTTTTTAAAGAGACCAGGTCTCACTATGTCACCCAGGCAGGTGTGTAGTGTGCAGTGGCTGTTCACAGGCATCATCATAGCGTACGGCAGCCTTGAACTATGAGTGCAGACAGTCCTCCCCCCTCAGGCCTCCCCAGTAACTGGGACTGTAGGTGCATGCCACCACACCTGGCTATCATTTACTTTTCTAGCTTGCATATGAATTTATGTTGTTTTCATAGATTTTTTTTTTCTTTTTTTGAGATGGAGTCTCACTCTGTGGCCCAGGCCGGAGTGCAGCAGTGTGATCTCGGCTCACTGCAACCTCAGCCTCCTGAGTTCAAGCAATTCCCCTGTCTCAGCCTCCCGAGTAGCTGGGACTACAGGTGCACACCACCACACCCAGCTAATTTTTGTATTTTTAGTAGAGATGGGGTTTCACCATATTGGTCAGGCTGGTTTTGAACTCTTAACCTTGGGTGATCCACCCGCTTTGGCCTCTCAAAAAGTGCTGGGATTGTAGACATGAGCCCCTGCACCTAGCCTCCCTGGATTCATGTTAAAATAAAGTTTCTCTTCATTCTTCTCTTACTGTGTTACGATTTTAAGTATGTTTATATTAAAACTTGAATTATGAGAATTAGGGTCCTTATGATATTATGGTATGTAACTTCAGATGATCTTGTTTCTTTCTTACCAGAGTCAAGCCAAATATATTCTCCTATATGGGAACCAAAGATAAAAGGGCTATAACGGTTCAAGAGATTGCTGTTCTCAAGTAAGTAGAGAGCACGTAACAGGATTTATACTGTAAAAATCCTGGCACTGCTTTTCAAAATTCTCAAATTTACTTTGGGGGTTTCTCTCTTTCAACTTTAGATGGTGCTTCTGCCTGTTTAAAAATTACTTTTCATTTTGTTTTTTTTCTTCTTATCTATGAAACGTGTATTATTTGTATAATTTTTATTTTATTTATTTATTTATTTTTTTTTTGAGACGGAGTCTCACTCTGTCCCCCAGGCTGGAGTGCAGTGGCCGGATCTCAGCTCACTGCAAGCTCCGCCTCCCGGGTTTACGCCATTCTCCCGCCTCAGCCTCCCGAGTAGCTGGGACTACAGGCGCCCGCCACCTCGCCCGGCTAGTTTTTTGTATTTTTTAATAGAGACGGGGTTTCACCGTGTTAGCCAGGGTGGTCTCGATCTCCTGACCCCGTGATCCGCCCGTCTCGGCCTCCCAAAGTGCTGGGATTACAGGCTTGAGCCACCGCGCCCGGCCTTTATTTATTTTTTTGAGACAGAGTTTCGCTTTTTTTGCCCAGGCTGGAGTGCAATGGCGCAATCTCGGCTCACCACAACCTCCACCTCCTGGGTTCAAGCGATTCTCCTGCCTCAGCCTCCTGAGTAGCTGGGATTACAGGCATGCGCCACCACCCCGGCTAATTTTGTATTTTTAGTAGAGACGGGGTTTCTCCATGTTGGTCAGGCTGATCTTGAACTCCCGACCTCAGGTGATCCACCTGCCTCAGCCTCCCAAAGTGCTGGGATTACAGGCGTGAGCCACCACGCCCGGCCTGTAATTTTTAAAGAATTTTTTTTGGTAAAGCCAAGAGAATAAATGCTTCTATCTCTCTTTTGTTCATTCATTGTTAAATATAACTGTTATTTAAAATTACAAAACAGTGAACATGCTGTTTTGTTGTACACTCGAGATCTGCAGATAAAAATGATGGTGTGTGTTTTTGAAGCAATTATAATTAGTGGAATAGGCAGACATGTAAATCAGAACTTCTCCTGCAGTGAGATAAATGCTGAAATAGAGATATACTTTGGATGTTAATGTATGCCTGTCAACAAGCATAGGACTTGATGTGGAGGGAACACAGGAAAGCTTTCATAGAAAATGGAATGCTGAGTTTTAATTTAGTTCAAGGCTTCTCATCCTCTGCAGTGTTGCCCTTTGGGGCTGGATAATTTTTTGTTGTGGTGACTGTCCTGTGCGTTGCAGGATGTTTTGCAGCATCCCTAGCCTCTAGCCACTATGTAGCAGTAGCAACTCCTTGCCCACTTATGGTAGCAAAGAATGTCTCTAGGCATTGTCAGATATTCCCTGAGGGCCAGAATTGCCCTTAATTGGGAACCACTGGTCTAGATTCTAGAAGGATGAGTAGAGATTTCCTGGGGCTGGGTAGGATTTAGGGTTGTTTTTTCCAAACCAAAAAAGCAGTTTAAGAAAAGACATTGGAAAGCATATTTGGTACCTGGCATGTACTTTAGTTTTTGAGGAGCATAGCAAGAAATAAGGATCTCGGAGTTAGGCGGGACATACATCCTGAAGGGCCTATTAGGTCAGGTTGAGGATCTTTGCCTCGACCTTAATCTAAACGGGGAGTGATGTATAGAGGCTGGATTACGGATCGCGGGTGGAGCAAGACGTGCGAAACTAGAGACCAGGGCTTTTGTCATATTCTGGGGAGGGAGAATAAGAGTCTGAGCCCAGTTAGTCACAGTGAAGGTAAAAGAGAAAGGATAAATTTAATAGCTGTACTGTGTCAGACACGTTTAGGCTGTCATATTAGTATACCTCCAGAGGCAAGGAATGGTGGGAGAGAGAAATAACATAGGGGCAAGGAAACTTCTAGAGGTGGTGGATGCATTGTCCTTAATATGGTAATGGTTTCATGGGCTTATACACATGTCAAAACTTGTACATTTTAAATGTGTACAGTTTATGTCAGTCGTACTGCAATTAAAAATGAAGTATGCTATGTTTGCTACCTCTGCTTAAATCATGTATTTGTTTTGGTTTCTCGGATTTTTTTTTTTTTTTAGACAGAGTCTTGGTCTGTCATCCAGGCTGGAGTGCAATGGTGGGATCGTGGCTCACTGCAACCTCCGCCTTCCCAGTTCAAGTGATTCTCCTGCCTCAGCCTCCCAAGTAGCTGGGATTACAGGCATGTACCAGTGCACCTGGCTGATTTTTATATTTTTAGTAGAGATGGGGCTTTGCCATGTTGGCCAGGCTGGTCTTGAACTCCTGACCTCAGGTGATCCACCCAGCTCAGCCTCCCGAAGTGTTGGGATTATAGGCATTAGCCACCATACCCAGCCCAGATATTTATTTTGAATTTTCTCATCTTTTTATAAAGAATTTGTGGTGGTATCTCCTGTTTACTCCATAGTCCCCTACAATTGGGCTTCTTTCCCACCACTTTTCTGATTCGCCTGAAATAATGTAGTTGTTGAACTGGTTGCATCCTAATATTTATTCCATTTCTTTTTCTTCCTTGACCTTGGGACAATGGCATGATGTCATAAAAGCAGTCATCTCACCATTGCTTTTACTGGTGGTGTGTACAAATATTGAAGCATTTGAAAGAGAGCAGGAGTAAATACATAAAGATGAGGTGTTCCTATCTAGTGGCCTGGTTTCATTTTCTCCCTGTGGCATATAGAATGTAAGAATGAAGGAGCAGGAGTGGGTAAGGGAGCTTGAAAGAGAGTGAAGATTTGAAATAATCTCTGTGGGTAATGGGCCAGGGGCTCCCCAGAAACTCAAAAGAATGGGGGTAGGGGGACAGGGGTTTGAAGGCTCAGGCTTTCTCATCCTCTGTGGATAGAGATGTCACAACAGAAGGTTTTTGCCTTCTCTTTGGTATCTAAAATACCTAGTCACTTCCTATGATTTCTAGCTGGCTCTGTGAATTTTGCTTCTGATAAAAAAAAAGTTGGTTTATTTTGTTTCTTTCTCTTTTTTTTTTTTTGGAGATGGAGTCTCACTCTGTCACCCAGGCTGGAGTGCAGTGGCGCGATCTCTGCTCACTGCAAGCGCCGCCTCCTGGGTTCATGCCATTCTCCTGCCTCAGCTTCCCAAGTGGCTGGGACTACAGGTGCCCACCACCACACCCAGCTAATTTTTTGTATTTTTAGTAGAGATGGGGTTTCACCGTTTTAGCCAGGACGGTCTCGATCTCCTGACCTCGTGATCCGTCCGCTTCGGCTTCCCAAAGTGCTGGGATTACAGGCGTGAGCCACCACACCCAGCCACTTTCTTTTTTTTTTTTTTTTTTAATCTGAGATGGAGTCTCACTCTGTTGCCCAGTCTGGAATGCAGTGGCACGATCTCAACCCACTACAACCTCCGCCTTCCCGGGTTCAGGTGATTCTCATGCCTCAGCCTCCCAAGTAGCTGGGATTACAGGCGTGCTCCACCATGCCTAGCTAATTTTTTTGTATTTTTAGGAGACATGGGGTGTCACCATGATGGCCAGGCTGGTCTTGAACTCCTCATCTCAAGCAATTCACCCACCTTGGCCTCTGAAGGTGCTGGGATTAGAGGTGTGAGCCACTGCGCCCTGCCTATTTTGTTTTCAACACAGAAAGAACTAGGTAGAAAATGAAAGGCCTGCCATAACTGTACTTCCTCCGAGATCACCTTATTCGCAACATGGTATATATTTTTTGAGGGACTTTTTTTCCTTTTTAAACAACAATACTTACATATTCTTGTTTTGAACAATAGGTAGTATACCTTATTTCCTGTAGGTATATAGCAAAATATATTTAAATGTGTGGATATATCCTAATTTAAACCATGACTCTATTTTTGAATGTTACATTGTTTCCTCTTTCTTGCTATTATAACTTGCTATTATAACCCAAATATAATAATGCTATTATATTTGTAGCTAAATCTTGGCACACATCTGTGATAACTTCATTAAGATAAACTTAGCAGTGAGATTACTGACTTAAAGGGAATATGACATTTTAACGTGGTTTGTCTTTTTTCTTTCCATCTGCTGGTCAAAACACAGAAATTCTCTCTCTCTCTCTTTTTAATAGCAAAGCCTAATTGTCCTGCAAAAAAGTGGTACCAATTTACCACCTTTATTCTAGTTCCCTAGAAACTTCCTCAGCATGGTGTTATGATGGGGGCGGGGAGTCATTTGCTAATTTGAGGGTCAAAAAATGGCATCTTGTTATTTTATTTTGCATTTTCTGATGTGAAGTCTTTGAATAGTTGAAGACCAAGAATATTTCTTTTTTTTCTTGGTCAGCCAGCAGGTGTCACACTTCATCAGGACACTGCTCTGTCCTCAGATTTTTGCTGCCTTTATCATCTTCCTGTTGACTTAGTAAGAAACTGTGTTAGACACCTAAATGTTGGCCCTCTGAAAGCACACAGCACTTATCTCGCGGATACAGGCTACATTAGTTTGTTTAATGGATACATGGGGCCAGGCAGATTGGCCTTTCCCGTGGGAACTCGTGAACAGGAGAAACCCACTCTGCCACACAAGCATTTGAATGATTGCTGGATTGATCAGTCCTGGGGATAAGCAGCACGTCTTTTCAGCTTCATGAAACTCTAAAGCTACCTAGTAATTTTAGCAGGGTCTCAGGCAGGAACAGTCTCATTCAGAATGATTTGTTTCTTTTCCTGCCTGTTCCTGCCAGTCTCCTTTCTGAACTTGGGCCAGTATTTCCCTGGCTTTGTTAATTAAGGTTTTCTGTGCAACATGTTGCTTAATTGGTTCCTGATGTTTAAAAGCAAGATTTTCATATTCCCTAGTTACTCACTGAATTTGCTGTAAATTTGCATCCAAAGAGCTTGATGTGGGATCATAATTAAAACTGTGAATTGTATCATGAAGACATTGTCAGCTTCATTCCATTTCTCAGGGAGCACCCACCCCAACCAGAGCTGAGTATACTTCTTGCTTTTTGCTGTGCTGGAATTTAGAGGTAGATGTCTATCGTATATTCAAGAATTGATACTACTCTTCAGTCACAAAAAAGAATGAAACAAAATACTGGTATATACTTAAACATGGATAAACCTTAAAAACATTCCACTAAGAAGTCAGGCGCACAAGGCCAGATATTGTATGATTCTGTTTATATGATGTGTCCGAAATAGGAAGATCTTTAGAGGCAGAAAGTAGATTAATGGTTGCCAAGGTCTGCAGGGAGAGGAAACGGGAGTGACTGCTGAATAGGTACAGGGTTTTTTTTTCAAGTGATGGAAATGTTCTGGAAGTATATAGTGGTGATGGTTTCACATTGTTGTGAATATACTAAGAATCACTGACATACATACTTTATAGCAGTTAAAATGGTAAATTATATATTTTTTATTTTATTTTTTTGATGCAGGGTCTCGTTCTGTCACCCAGGCTGGAGTGCGGTGGCACAATCTCGGCTCACTGCAACCTCTGCCTCCCAGGTTCAAGTAATCCTCCTGCCTCCGCCTCCCGAGTAGCTGGGATTACAGGCATGCACCACCACGCCTGGCTAATTTTTGTATTTTTAGTAGACACGGGGTTTCACCAGGATGACCAGGCTGGTCTCGAACTCCTCATCTCTAGCAATTCAGCCGCTTCAGCCTCCCAAAGTGCTGAGATGACAGGCATGAGCCACCATGCCCAGCCTTGTGAATTTTATATTAACTTTGTCTCAACTCTTAAAAAAAAAAACAAAAACAAAAACAGAGCTATCAGGCACTTCTGTGGCACCATTAGGAAGCAGTCTCTGGAACACTCTCTCTAGGACAGCTCCTAACCCTGAATTGTTCTGTCAGTTTCTACAGCAGTAGTTACTGCCTGAAGAGGAGTTCTGTCTCCCTGTTCCTCACTGTGTTCATACTGATCCTCTGCTTCTAGATTCCTTGGGATACAATTCCTGGGTTAATTCGTGCTCCCATTGCCCCCATACATAGTCCAGGAATTCACGATTACAGTGAGCTATGATTGCACCACTGTACTCCATCCTGGGTGGCAAAGAAATTCCCTGTCTCTAAAAAAGAAAGAAAAAGTTATATAAGAAAATATTTTAAAAATCAGTATACACAGCCAGGTGCAGTGGCTTATGCCTGTAATCCCAGCACTTTGGGAGGCTAAGGCGTGGCTATTACTTGAAGTCAGGAGTTCCAGAGCAGCCTTGCCAACATGGTGAAACCCCATCTCTGCTAAAATTACAAAACTTAGCTGGGCATGGTGGCAGGCGCCTGTAATCCCAGCTACTTTAGAGGCTGAGGGCAGGAGAATTGCTTTAACCCAAGAGGCAGAGGTAGCAGTGAGCGTAGATCACACCAGTATACTCCAGCCTGGGTGACAGAGCAGACTCTGTCTTGAAAACAAAAAAGAGAGAAAGAAAGAAAGGAAAGGAAGAAAGAAAGGGAGGAAGGGAGGGAGGGAAGGAGAGAGGGAAATATAGCACCTGGACGGGTGCGGTGGCTCACGCCGCTAATCCTAGCATTTTGGGAGGCCAGGGTGGTTGGGCATGTTGGTGCATGCCTGTAGTCCCAGCTTCTCAGGAGGCTAAGGCAGGAGACTTGCTTAAGCCCAGGAAGCAGAGGTTGCAGTAAGCTTAGATTGCGCCGCTGCGCTCCAGCCTAGGCGACAGAGTGAGACTCTGTCTCAAAAACAAAAAAGAGGTATAGCACTTAAAGCAATTTCATGCTAGAACATGACTAGGTAGAATAGAGTAATCATAGACCCAGATACATCCAAGTATTTAGTATGTATTCAGAGTATCATTTAAGATTAGTGGAGAAAAAAATGGTTGATTCAGAAAATGTTGGATAACTGGGTAACCATCTAAAAAACCATAAGTGTGGCTCCCCTACCTCATTTCCCTTTGCTAAATAAATTCCAGGTAGATTATAAATTTGAACATTAAAATGCAACTGTAAAAGTACTCTGCTTAGGCTGGGCATGGTGGCTCATGCCTATAATCCCAGCACTTTGGGAGGCTGAGGCAGGTGGATCACCTGAGGTCGGGAATTCGAGACCAGCCTGACCAACATGGAGAAATGCTGTCTCTACTAAAAATACAAAATTAGCCAGGCATGATGCCACATGCCTGTAATCCTAGCTACTCGGGAGGTTGAGGCAGGAGAATCGCTTGAACCCAGGAAGTGGAGGTTGCGGTGAGCCGAGATCGCACCATTGCACTCCAGCCTGGGAAACAAAAGCAAAACTCCATCTAAAAAAAAAGAAAAAAGAGTACTCTACTTAAATTTGAGATTGGTGGCTGACCGCTGTAATCCCAGCACTTTGGGGGACAGAGGCGGGTGGATCACTTGAGGCCAGGAGTTTGAGACCAGCCTGGCCAACCTGATGAAACTCCATCTCTGCTAAAAATGTGAAAATTGGCCAGGCATGGTGGTGTGTGCCTATAGCCCCAGCTACTCAGGAAACCAAGGCAGGATAATTCCTTGAATTCAGGAGCCAGAGGTAGTAGTGAGCTGAGATCGTGCCACTGCACTCCAGCCTGGGCAACACAGAGCAAGACTCCCGTCTTTTTTTTTTTTTTTTTTTTTCAGACAGAGTCTCGCTCTGTCGCCCAGGCTGGAGTGCAGTGGCGGGATCTCAGCTCACTGCAAGCTCCGCCTCCCGGGTTCACGCCATTCTCCTGCCTCAGCCTCCCGAGTAGCTGGGACTACAGGCGCCCGCCACCTCGCCCGGCTAGTTTTTTGTATTTTTTTTAGTAGAGACGGGGTTTCACCGTGTCAGCCAGGATGGTCTCGATCTCCTGACCTCGTGATCCGCCCGTCTCGGCCTCCCAAAGTGCTGGGATTACAGGCTTGAGCCACCGCGCCCGGCCAAGACTCCTGTCTTAAAAAAAAAAAAAAAAAAAATCTCTGGCTGGCGACATCCTAAGTATGACCTAAATCTCAGAGCTTTTTTTTTTTTTCTTTTTTTTTAATTTTTTTTTTTTTGAGACAGAGTCTCTCTGTTGGCCAGGCTGGAGTGCAGTGGCACAATCTCAGCTCACTGCAACGTCCACCTCCCGAGCTCAAGCAATTCTCCTTCCTCATTCTCCTGAGTAGCTGGGATTACAGGCGTGTGCCACCACTCCTGGCATTAAGTTTTGTATTTTTAGTAGAGATGGGGTTTCACCATATTGGCCAGGCTGGTCGTGAATTCTTGACCTCAGGTAATCCACCCGCCTTGGCCTCCCAAAGTGCTGGGATTACAGGCGTGAACCACCGCACCTGGCCTCAGAGCAATTTTTTTTTTTTTTTAAGAAAAAAAGATTCATGAATTTAACTAAAATTTATCTATATAGTTGTTTGTTTTAATTTTAGAGATCTTGCTCTGTTGGCCAGGCTGGTCTTGAACTCCTGGGCTCAAGAGATCTGCCCGTCTAGGCCTTCTAAAGTACTAGGATTACAGGCGTGAGCCACCATGCCTGACCCCTGCATAGTTTTTATTTACAGAAGAATGCCAACAAATATAGAAACACAGTTTCAGTCAACACAGTAATATTCAAGTCAGCCAACGATCATGCTTGGGCACCTAATAATTGGGTAAAAAACTTTAGGGGAACAGGATTTTTACACAGTTTCAAAAGTATTTCCCCACTAATTAAAAGCAAAGGCAAAGAGACTCTTAGAGTATAAAAATCTAGTAAATACTATCCTAATTAAATGATTAAAGTTATTACCAGTGATGGACAAACTCAATAACTGCCTTTTGATTTGATGCATTGAAAAGGGTCATATCACCTAAGTAGTATTTCTACCAAAATGTTTACCTGAGTCTCAGCATGAGGAAACAGACAAATCCACATTGAAAGACGTGTAAAAGCGCTGGCCTGGATTCTTCTAAGGGCCAGATATCATGAAAAACAAGGCTAGACAGATCACTTAATGGAAACCAAACAGACATCACAACTTCAATGTGTGATCCTCAGTTGGATCCTGGCAGCCTAAAAAAACAAAAAGACGTCCAGGTGCACTGGCTCATGCCCATAATCCCAACACTTTGGGAAGCTGAGGTGGGCAGATCAGTTGAGGCCAGGAGATCGAGACCAGCCTGGCCAACATGGTGAAACTCTGTCTCTACCGAAAGTACAAAAAAAAAATAGCCGGGTGTGGTGGCATGTACCTGTATTCTCAGCTACTTGGGAGGCTGAGGCAGATTCGAATCTCTCAAACTTATCTCACGCCTGTAATCACAGCGCTGTGCGAGGCCAATGTGGGTGGATCACCTGAGGTCAGGAGTTCAAGATCAGCCTGGCCAACATGGTGAAACCCCGTCTCTACTAAAAATATAAAAATTAGAGCCGGGCGCGGTGGCTCACACCTGTAATCCCAGCACTTTGGGAGGCCGAGACGGGCGGATCACGAGGTCAGGAGATCGAGACCATCCTGGCTAACATGGTGAAACTTCATCTCTACTAAAAACACAAAAAATTAGCTGGGCGTGGTGGCGGGCACCTGTAGTCCCAGCTACTCGGGAGGCTGAGGCAAGAGAATGGCGTGAACCCAGGAGGCGGAGCTTGCAGTGAGCCGAGATCACACCACTGCACTCCAGCCTGGGCAACAGAGCAAAACTCTGTCTCAAAATAAATAAATAAAAAATAAAAATAAAAATTAGCTGGGCGCGGTGGCTTACACCTGTAATCTCAGAGCAGATCACCTGAGGTCAGGAGTTCAAGATCAGCCTGGCCAACATGGTGAAGCCCCATTTCTACTAAAACTACAAAAATTAGCCGGGTATGGTGGTGTGCACTTATAATCCCAGCTACTTGGGAGGCTGAGGCAGGAGAATCACTTGAGCCTAGGAGGCAGAGTGAGCTGAGATTTTGCCACTGCACTGTAGCCTGGGCAACAGAGCGAGACTGTGTCAAAAAGAAAGAAAGGAAAGGAAAGGGAAAGGGAAGGAAAGGAAAAGAAACAACATTGGCTGCTAGTGGTGACACTAGAGATATAAAGGGGAGAAAGGCTTTTCCAGTACTCTGTTTCTCTACACATATTTCCTATTGAAGAAGGCAAGGAATTTCTAATGAAAATTTCTATATATTAAATGATAGCAGCATGGTACAGATTTGGGTAGAATTCCAGCTATATATAACATGTCTTTAAAAAAAGAAAGGCAGGAAATAAAAAGTTAGATGTCAGTGGAAATATTTTTCAGTCAATGAAAGTATGAATTTCTTTTCCTTTTCTCTTTTTTATATTTTCTAATTTTTCTATAATGAATTTATAATATTTTTCTGATAGAAATAATGACCTTTTTTTAAATGCTTGATACCATTCTTTATATGGGATTTGTTTCTGTCCCCATCCCTTTTCTCACCTCTCTCCCCACAAAAAAATAGAAAATTCCACAGATACTATTGTCTGTTATTCATCAGCATATAAATAACAAGAGGCTTTAAGTATATAAAATATGGCCAGGAGTATGCAATTTCAACAGGAGCACATACCATTACACTGAAGGAAGAATGCAGAGAGAAGAGAAGGACACTCCCACCTTACCTGCTGCAGTGCCTTTTCCTTTCGGGAGGTCATAGCTGTGTTGTATCTTGTTTTCTGTACTGTTCCAGGCAGACAATCAATATCTCATGACCCTCTTTCTACTCTTTTTTGTTTTGTTGCTTTTTTGTTTTTAAGAATAACTGCACAAAGACTTGCCCACCTGAATAAGTGCTTGATGAACTTTAAGCTAGGGAATTTCAGCTATCAAAAAAACCCTCTGAAATTGGGAGAGCTTCAAGGAAACCACTTCACTGTTGTGCTCAGGTAAAGAACTGCAGGTGGGAATGTAGACCGGAGGGTCTGGCCAGGGCACCTTGAGTCTGTTACTCACGGTTGGTCATAAGGTCCTGGTGAGCTGGTACTAACAGAACAGGAGTGGCAGCAAGGGAGGGCAGAGGAGGGCCTGGCAGAGCTGGGAGAACACATAGCTCCGTAGGATTTGTATGGACACGTTGCCACTCGAAAACCTAGCGCAGCCTTTGGAAAGACACCATCTCCTTCAAATACTGTGGTAAAAGACGCCGAGCCGGTGATGCCAGTTAAAGTGCCTAGAACAAGCAAATTCATAGACACAGAAAGTAGAATAGTGGGGAAAAGGGTAGGGGTAATGGAAAGTTACTGTTTAGTGGGTACAGAGTTTCATTTTGGGAACAGGAAAAACTTAGGGAAGTAGATAGTGGTGAAGGTTGCCCAACATTGTGAATGTAATTAACCCATGTATGCTAGTGGTCCATTATTGGAATGCTAAGCATGTAGGAAGTATTTATATCCTACTGCTCAAGGTCATCGCCAAGGTCTGATTGCAAAAATTCAAAAACTTGCAACCTCTGCCACAAATGGGTGAATACCGCCGAATTGCACACTTAAAAATGGCTAAAATAGTAAATTTGACATTATAAATATTTTACCACAACTTAAAAAGAGAAAGAAAGAGCCCTTGGGAGGTAGAGAGAAAGCTGCAGGAGAGTGAACAAAAGATGTGGAAGCCAGGCCATAGTCATTTATGATCTGCGTCCCTGAGTGTTTGACCGTAACTTTTTTTCTCTGGATAATTTGGGTCCCTGTAGAAATATAACAGGAACTGATGACCAAGTACAGCAAGCTATGAACTCTCTCAGGGAGATTGGATTTATTAACTACTATGGAATGCAAAGATTTGGAACCACAGCTGTCCCTACGTATCAGGTTGGAAGGTTGGTATTTAATTTCTTTTGTCAAAAAGAGCTTTCTCATACAAGAAGCAGGGTTTGTTGGTGGTGGTGTTTTTAATTATTTCTACATTCTCTCACGTCTGGGGCCAATGAACCACAGTCTCATGATTTTTGTTTTAAGTTAATGAATGCACAAGGTAAAAAATTGGAGTTCAAAAGGATTTGACCTGAAAAGTGAGCTTTCCTACCACTCTTGGTAACCCATCCAGGGGTTCTATTTTTATTTTTTTATTGTATTTTATTTATTTATTTTGAGACGGAGTTTTGCCCTTTTTGCCCAGGCCGGAGTGCAATAGCACGATCTCGGCTCACCACATCCTCCACCTCCCAGGTTCAAGTGATTCTCCTGTCTCAGCCTCCCAAGTCACTGGGATTACAGGCATGCACCACCACGACTGGCTAATTTTGTATTTTTAGGAGAGATGGAGTTTCTGCATATTGGTCAGGCCGGTCTCGAACTCCTGAGCTCGGATGATCCACCCACCTCGGCCTCCCAAAGTGCTGGGATTACAGGCATGAGCCTCCACACCCAGCTATTTTTTTATTTTTTATTTATTTTTTATTTTTTGAGATGGAATCTTTCTCTTGCTCAGGCTGAAGTGCAGTGGTGCGATGTTGGCTCACTGCAACTTCTGCTCCCAGGTTCAAGCAATTCTCCTGCCTCAGCGTCCTGAGTAGCTGAGATTACAGGCTCTTGCCACCACACCCAGCTAACTTTGTTGTATTTTTAGAAGTGACGGGAATTTCACCATTTTGGCCAGGCTGGTCTTGAACTCCTGACCTCAAATGATGTGCCCACCTCAGTCTCCCAAAGTGTTGGGATTACAAGTGTGAGCCACTGTGCCCAGCCCTATTTTTATTTTTATTTTGTAATGGGTAAGTCTTGACTCAGTAAGTAATTCAACAGTAATCAGTTGGGTAACTCAGACCCAAAGTAGCCAGACAGAGATGATACATTTTCTGATCTATGTTAACACATTTATTAAACTTTGATCTGCCCTTCCCTCACTCTTAATTTAATTTTATTTTTTATTTTTATTTTTTGAAATGAAGTCTCACTCTGTTGCCCAGCCTGGAGTGCAGTGACGCCATCTTGGCTCACTGCAACCTCCGCCTCCCAGGTTCAATGATTCTCCCACCTTAGCCTCCTGAGTAGCTGGGATTACAGGAATGCACCACCACACCCAGCTAATTTTTGTGTTTTTAGTAGAGCCAAGGTTTTGCCATGTTGGCCAGGCTGGTCTCGAACTCCTGACCTCCAGTGATCTGCCTGCCTTGGCCTCCCAAAGTGCTGGGATTACAGGCATGAGCCACTGTGCCTGGGTCCCTTTCCTCACTCTTTAAAGAAAGGAGTAAATGATAAAAGTAGTGACATGGAATTTAAGAACTGTCATTTACGTTTTGTTTTGTTTTGTTTTTGAGACAGAGTCTCGCTCTATCGCCCAGGCTGGAGTGCAGTGGCGCGATCTCGGCTCACTGCAAGCTCCGCCTCGCAGGTTGACATTCTCCTGCCTTAGCCTCGCGAGTAGCTGGGACTACAGGCGCCCACCACCACACCCGGCTAATTTTTTGTATTTTTTAGTAGAGACGGGATTTCACTGTATTAGCCAGGATGGTCTCGATCTCCTGACCTCGTGATCTGCCCGCCTTGGCCTCCCAAAGTGCTGGGATTACAGGCGTGAGTTTTAAACAATTAAGAACCCCTCTAGCGTAACCTACAGTGGGAATCCATCAATAAATAGTTGGGCTCATAAATCTACTTCTGGAATCCTGTTGCCCAGCAGAGACTCTGTTACATAAACCAATTATTCACGTGGGAGTTAGAATTGTGGTAATTACAAGCTGGAAACAATCTGAGCCTTCATGTTCTTCCTTGTCTTTCAGAGCCTTCATGTTAGCAAACTTAGACTTAGATCTGCCTGAACTCATCAGTTGTTTGACTGTAGTTTGGGAATAGAGTTTTCCGGGCTTCCAGTCCTTTGTTTCAGCATCTAAACTATGAAGTTGCATTCATTTTTGTGATTTTAAAAGTGCAAAATGATAAAAATCTCTATTTCCTCTGCCTCTTTGAGGAGGTTAAAAAGCTCAGGTGAAAACAGACTTGAGTTCTGAGCCTCAAATTACTCATCTGTAGAATGGAGATAATGATATCAATCCACAGGGTGGTGAAAATGAAGTGAAATGATGTTTGTGCCACATCTATTTTTATGCCGAGAATATAGTGATTGCTAATATGTTTTCAACCTTGCTAATGGTCAGAGGACATTGATAAAAATAGTAAAAATGCTAATTGTATTATGGGCAGAATATTTAAGGGAGGGCTGTATCAACCTATAAATTTGTAATTGATTTGGCAGAAGGACAGCCATGGAATCTTATATATTGTGTACGCCAAAGATAATGTAAATAAATGTAAATAGCTAAAATCAGATCAAATTTATCCCACAACAAAAATTACATAGCGTGCCCAAAGGTCAGTACGGTCAGCTCAAAATTCCAAATCATTCATTTTTACAACATAAGAATATTTCCTGCTTTCAAAGAAACCCACTGTTAACACCAGAGAATTTCCCGAGGGAAAAAACAGACTTTCAGTTTATATTGTATAGGTGGAAAAATGACTTGTATCCAAAATATTAAAACTCTTACAACTCAAAAACAGAAAGACAACCCATTCTAAAACTTGGCAAAGGGTCTGAACAGACCTTTCTTTAAATAATTTAAACAAATGGCCAATAAGCACACAAAAATATGTTTATCACTAATCTTTTTTTTTTTTTTTTTTTTTTTTTTTTTTTGAGACGGAGTCTCGCTCTGTCGCCCAGACTGGAGTACAGTGGCCGGATCTCAGCTCACTGCAAGCTCCGCCTCCCGGGTTCACGCTATTCTCCTGCCTCAGCCTCCCGAGTAGCTGGGACTACAGGCGCCAGCCACCTCGCCCGGCTAGTTTTTTGTATTTTTTTAGTAGAGACGGGGTTTCACCGTGTTAGCCAGGATGGTCTCGATCTCCTGACCTCGTGATCCGCCCGTCTCGGCCTCCCAAAGTGCTAGGATTACAGGCTTGAGCCACCGCGCCCGGCCATTTATCACTAATCTTTAGGAAATGCAAATCAAAACCACAATGAGATGCCACTTCATAGCCACTAGGATAGCTAAAATAAAAAAAGGCAGAAAATAACAAGTGTTAGGATTGGAGAAATTGGAACCCTTACACATCCCTGGTGGAAATGTAAAATGGTATAGCCATTTTGGAAAATAGCCCGACAGTTCCTCAAAAGGTTATAAAGTTAGCCTGTGACCCAGAAGTTGCATTTCTAGGTATATACTGAGGACTGACAATCATATGTTCACACAAAAGTTTATACAGATGTTCATAGCAGCCAAAAGGCTGGAAACAACCCAAATGTCCACGTACTGATGAATGGATAAATAAAATATACAGTGTAATATACAATAATATAGAGTGGAATATTACTTAGCAATGAAAAGGAATTCATACCCACATTACTATACCCACAGTACTGATACATTCTGCAACATGTGTGAACCTTGAAAACATTGCTAAGTAGGCTGGGCACAGTGGCTCCTGCCTGTAATCCCAACAATTTAAGAGGCCAAGGTGGAAGGATCACTTGAGGCCAGGAGTTGAAGACCTGCCTGGGCACCAGAGCAAGGCCCCATCTCTACAAAATAAAAATTTTAAAAAATTAGCTGAGTGTGGTACTGCCTGGCTTTGGTCCTAGCTACCCAGGAGGCTGAGGCAGGAGAAACTCTTAAGCCCAGAAATTTGAGGATGCAGTGAACAGTGTACCACCACTGCACTGTCGCCTGGATGACAGAGCAAGACCCTGCCTGTGAATGAGTGAATTAATCAATTTCTGTGAAATTTCCAATGTGAGCAAATCTATAGAAAAAGCTAGAACAGGACCAATGGGGAATGACTACTAATGGGATAGGATTTTTTTGGGGGGGTTGATAAAAATGTTCTAAAATTGTGTAATGCTCCACAATTCTTTTAAAATACTAAAAGCCATTGAATTGCATACTTACATGGGTGAATTACATGGTATGTGAATTATTGAATACCTCAATAAAAACTTTTAAAAAAAGAAAGTGAGCCGGGCACAGTGGCTCACTCCCATAATCCCAGCACTTTGGGAGGCCGAGGTGGGCGGCAGATCGCTTGAGGTCAGGAGTTCAAGATCAACCTGGCCAACATAGTGAAACCCCGTCTCTACTAAAAATACAAAAATTATCTGAGTGTGGTGATGTGCACACCTGTAATCTCAGCTACTCGGGAGGCTGAGGCAGGAGAATTGCTTTAGCGTGGGAGACAGAGGTTGCAGTGAGCCAAGATTGCACCACTGCACTCCAGCCTGGGCGACAGAGTGAAACTCTGTCTCAAAAAAATAATAATAAAATAAAATAAACTCAAAATGGACCAAAGATCTAAACATAAGAGCTGCACTTACGCAAACTCTTAGAAGAAGAAAACGGGCGAAAACTTCATGCTTGGATTTGTCAGTGGTTTCTTGGATATGACACCAAAAGCACAGGCAACAAACAAAAGAAAAAATAGTAAGTTTGGACTTTATCAAAATTGAAAACATGCGTCAGAGGACGCTATCAACAGAATGAAAAGGTAACACACAGGAGAAAATATTTCAATCATACATTTGATAAGAGACTTAAATGTAGAATATATAAAGAACTCCTACAACTCAACAACCACCAAAGAAAAACCAATTCAAAAATGGACAAAGGATTTCAGTAAATGTGTTTCCAAAGACATACAGACTAGTGTTCAACATCACTAGTCATTAGGGAGAAGCAAATAGAAATCACCATGAGGTACCACTTCATATCCATTGGGAAGGCTATTATCACAAAACAAAACAACAAATAACGTGTTGGTAAGGGTACAGAGAAATTAGAAACCTGGGCTTTGCTGGTGGGGGTGTAAAATAGTATAGCCATTGTGGAGAACAGTATAGTGATTTTTTAAGAAATTAAATATAGGGTGGATGTGGTGGCTCATGCCTGTAATCCCAGCACTTTAGGACGCTGAGGCGGGTGGATCACGAGGTCAAGAGATTGAGACCAGCCTGACCAACATGGTGAAAACCGTCCCTACTAAAAATACAAAACTTAGCTGGGCACGGTGGCACACACCTGTAGTCCCAGCTGCTCAGGAGGCGTAGGCAGGAGAATCACTTGAACTCGGAAAGTGGAGGTTGCAGTAAGCCGAGATGGCACCACTGCACTCCAGCCTGGCGACAGAGCAAGGCTCCGTCTCAAAAGAAAAAAAGAATATAAATTACGTTATGATCCAACAATTCCACTTCTCAGTGTATACCCAAAAGAAATGACAGTGGGAACTCACCAGATATTTGTACACTATGTTCATAATAGCACCATTCACAATAGCCAAAAAGTAGGAGCTACCCAAGCAACCAAGTGTTTATCTAAACAAAATGTGGCACATACATACAATGGAATATGGAAGCCTTTCAAAGGGGGACCTTTTTTTTTTTTTTGAGATGGAGTCTTGCTCTGTCGCCTAGGCTGGAGTACAGTGGCGCCATCTCGACCCACTGTAACTTCCACCTCCCGGGCTCAAGCGATTCAAAAGGAGGGAAATTTTGACACATGCTATCACATGGATAAGCGTTGGAAACTTTGTTACCTGACATAAGCCAGTAACAAAAGAACAAATATGGTATGATTTCTCTTATATGAGGTTCCTAGAGTAGTCAAAGCCATAGACAGAAAGTAGAATGGTGGCTACCAGGGGTTAGGGGGCTGAGTGGACCTGGCTAACACAGTGAAACCCCGTCTCTACTAAAAAAATGCAAAAAAATTAGCTGAGCATGGTTGCGGGTACCTGTAGTCCCAGCTACTTGGGAGGCTGAGGCAGGAGAATGGTGTGAACCCAGGAGGCTGAGCTTGCAGTGAGCCGAGATCGTACCACTGCACTCCAGCTTGGGCGACAGAGCGAGACTCCATCTCAAAAAAAAAAAAAAATACAAAACATCTTAATGTGTAGAGTGCTGGGTCATATGGACTGTTGTAAACCAAATCTGTATATATTTAATATGGCATTGTATACTGAACCTTTACAGTATATGGTAGCATCTTAAAGGCATTGAAAAGTCCTACAGTTAAGAAACTGTTTAATATGTTATATCAAGTGTTGGCAAAGGTTTTCTGTAAAGGAACAGTTAGTTAATATTTTAGGCTTTGTGGGCCATTCAATGTTTGTTGCAGGTGCTAAGCTCTGGAGTTATACTGCAAAAGCAGCCATGGACAATATGCAAAGCAATGAGCACAGCTAGTTTCCAATAAAACAACAGAATTAGGTGGACAACCAGATTGGGCCTGCAGGCTGTAATTGATATTTAACAAAGGTTTTTTTTGGTTTTTTTTTTCGTTTGGTTTTTGAGATGCAGTCTTGCTCTGTCGCCCAGGCTGGAGTGCAGTGGCGCCATCTCGGCTCACTGCGAACTCCGTCTCCTGGGTTAAGCAGTTCTCCTGCCTCAGTCTCCCAAGTAGCTGGGACTACAGGTACGTGCCACCACGCCCGGCTATTTTTTTTGTATTTTTAGTAGAGGTGGAGTTTTACCGGGTTAGCCAGGATGGTCTTAATCTCCTGACCTTGCGATCCACCTGCCTCAGCCTCCCAAAGTGCTGAGATTATAGGCGTGAGCCACCACGCCCAGCCTAACAAAGGTTTTTTAGTGTACAAATCTGTCTGGCCGGGCGCCGTGGCTCATGCCTGTAATCCCAACGCTTTGGGAGGCCGAGGTGGGCGGATCACAAGGTCAAGAGATCAAGACCATGGTAAAACCCTGTCTCTACTAAAAATACAAAAAATTAGCCGAGTGCTGTGGCGGGCGCCTGTAGTCCCAGCTACTCAGGAGGCTGAGGCAGGAGAATGGTGTGAACCCAGGAGGCGGAGCTTGCGGTGAGCCGAGATCACACCACTGCACTCCAGCCTGGGGGACAGAGCAAGACTCCGTCTCAAAAAAAAAAAAATCTGGAAAAATCTGTGTCTATTCTATATGTCAGACCAGTCCCTAGTACCAATTAGTATTATACTCTTTTTGTCAGTATTGGCTAAAAGATTATCCAAGTAAATAATTTATCACCCTAGGACTATATTTAAGGACTGATATAACATGGCTTGTTCCAGGACTGTGAAGGTGGCCAGCAATAGGAAATTTGTTGATGTAATTACATTATTGGATTGAAAATCCAGGTGATGTCATCGATAGATACCAAATAGCATTTTAGATAATTTAATATCCAGAAATGCCCAGTATTGTGTAACTTAAATGTGAAAATAAAGAACCATAATTAACTGGAAAAACAGAAAAATTAATAGGGGATTCCTATATTCTTTTGATAGGGAAGGGCCCTTCTAAACATGACTCCAAGATGAGAAATAGATATAATACACAAAATATAATTTCTGTACAGCAATATTATAGTAAAAGTTAAAGGAAGAATTACATACACTTAAAGATTTGCCAACAAAAATATACTCTAAAGTGTTAACAGTGCTTAATTTCCTAGAGATTGAATAACACATAACCTTTCTTATGTACCGTTGGGTTTTTTGAAAGCATGTATAGGCCAGGCATGGTGGCTCATGCCTATAATCCCTGCACTTTGTGAGGCCAAGATGGGCTGATCACTTGAGGTTAGGAGTTCGAGACCATCCAGGCCAACACAGTGAAACCTCGTCTCTACTAAAAATACGAAAATTGGCCAGGCACAGTGGTTTGTGCCTGTAATCCCAGCACTTTGGGAGGCCGAGGCAGGCAGATCACGTGAGGCCAAGAATTCAAGACCAGCCTGGCCAACGTGGCACAACCCCATCTCTACTAAAAATACAAAAATTGGCCAGGCATGGTGGCTTAAGCCTGTAATCTCAGCTACTTGGGAGACTGAGGCACAAGAATCGCTTGAACCCGGGAGGCAGAAGTTGCAGTGAGCTGAGATCGTGCCAGTGCACTCCAGCCTGGGCAGCAGAATGAGACTCCATCTCAAAAAAATAAATAAATAACTGGGCATGCTGACGCAGCCTGTAGTCCCAGCTGCGCAGGAGGATGATGCAGGAGAGTTGCTTAAGCCCAAGAGGCAGAGGTTGCAGCAAGCCAAGATCACGCCACTGCATTCCAGCCTAGACGACAGAGCAAGACTGTCTCAACAAATAAAAAATTTTTAAAAAGCATATAACTTTTATAATCATCAAATATATAGATATTTCCATTTTGACAAGAATAATAAAGAAGAGTAAATCATATTTATTCTTTCTGTTTGCCTGGGCAAGAAGGTATTAACGTGGAGAAATCTTTTGAGAAGTTTCAAACAAGTTTTCACACGTAAAGACTTAACTGTGATTTATATGAATAATACCATGTGGGCTGGGCTCGGTGGCTCACGCCTGTAATCACAGCACTTTGGGAGACCAAGGCGGGTGGGTCACAAGGTCAGGAGTTTGAGACCAGCCTGACCACTATGGTGAAACCCCATATCTACTAAAAAAAATACAAAAATTAGTTGGGCATGGTGGCGGGTGCCTGTAGTCCCAGCTACTCAGGAGGCTGAGGCCGGAGAATGGCGTGATCCCGGAGGCGGAGCTTGTAGTGAGCCGAGATTGCACCATTGCACTCCAGCCTGGGCAACAGAGTGAGACTCCACCTCAATAAATAAATAAATAATACCATGTGTAACTACTTAAAGCATGACTAGGTAGTTTTTATACTATTATCAGATTTTTAGACTGAAATGATATTAAATGTTACAGGTAAGCATTGTGTTTTCCATTTTCTCTTTGTTAAAAGTTCTTTTGGCACTTTAAGTTCTTTTACATTTGAAATCTGTATCATACTAGACTTTCTGCTTACTTTTAAGTTTAATAAGATAATGTAGGACTAGGTGTAGTGGCTCATGCCTGTAATCCCAACACTTTGGGAGACCAAGCTGGGAAGATCACTTGAGCCCCAAAGTTTAAGACCAATAGTGAGACCCCATTTCTACAATAAATTAAAAACTTAGCCAAGTATGGTGGTGTGCATCTGTAGTCCCCGCTGTCTGTCGGGATGGGGGGAAAGCTGAGGTGGGAGAATCACTAGACTAGAGCCTGGGAGGACAAGGCTTCAGTGTATGGTTAATATGATTTGTTGACTCTTCAAAGATTTGTGCATATAAAGTTTATCTTCGTGCAAAATTTAGTAAAGTAAATGTCATTTAATTTTAGAGCAATACTACAGAATTCCTGGACAGAAGTCATGGATTTAATATTGAAACCCCGCTCTGGAGGTGAGAATAAAATTCATGTTAAGAAAATAAATAGCCGGGCGCGGTGGCTCAAGCCTGTAATCCCAGCACTTTGGGAGGCCGAGACGGGCGGATCACGAGGTCAGGAGATCGAGACCATCCTGGCTAACCCGGTGAAACCCCGTCTCTATTAAAAAATACAAAAAACTAGCCGGGCGTGGTGGCAGGCGCCTGTAGTCCCAGCTGCTCGGGAGGCTGAGGCAGGAGAATGGCGTAAACCCAGGAGGCGGAGCTTGCAGTGAGCTGAGATCCCGCCACTGCACTCCAGCCTGGGCGACAGAGCGAGACTCCGTCTCAAAAAAAAAAAAAAAAAAAGAAAATAAATAGAATGTATGGCTAGGTATTCATGAAATTGCTTTGAATAAAAGCATTTGTGCAAATTGAGGTTGTTATTTCAGTATTTTATTTGTTTTTACAATGAAAGTATAAATTTATATTTTTCAACAGTTTTATGTGTATATTTAAGATTTATAATTTATATCCTAGTTGAGCTTTTTTTTTTTTTTTTTTTTTTTTTTGGTTTGGTTTTTTTTTTGTTTCCCAGGCTGGAGTGCAATGGCATGATCTCGGCTCACTGCAACCTCCGCCTCCTGGGTTCAAGTGATTCTCCTGCCTCAGCCTCCTGAGTAGCTGGGATTACAGGCATGCATCACCATGCTTGGCTCATTTTGTATTTTTAGTAGAGACAGGGTTTCACCATATTGGCCAGGCTGGTCTCGAACTCCTGACCTCAGGTGATCTGCCCACCTCAGCCTCCCAGAGTGTTAGGATTACAGGCGTGAGCCACCATACCCAACCTCTATTTTAACTCTTTAGCTTGTTCAGTGTATTAATTCGTAACTGAATACAAATATATATTTTTAAATGAATATATATGTTTTTCTTCACGCACTAAATCTGAGTGTATAAGAATCTAAGACATTTCACTTGTGGTTATTTTACTAAAACAGTGTAATGGAATATAAAAACTTGGCAAAAACACCTTGAGGATTTACAGTGTGAAGAAGTCACCAAAACTTTCCAGCCGGGCGCGGTGGCTCAAGCCTGTAATCCCAGCACTTTGGGAGGCCGAGACGGGCGGATCACGAGGTCAGGAGATCGAGACCATCCTGGCTAACGCGGTGAAACCCCGTCTCTACTAAAAAATACAAAAAACTAGCCGGGCGCGGTGGCCAGCGCCTGTAGTCCCAGCTACTCGGGAGGCTGAGGCAGGAGAATGGCGTAAACCCGGGAGGCGGAGCTTGCAGTGAGCCGAGATCGCGCCACTGCACTCCAGCCTGGGCGACAGAGCGAGACTCTGTCTCAAAAAAAAAAAAAAAAAAAAAAAAAAACTTTCCAAAAAGTATCTCTAAAATCATCTTGAATGAAAAGGATTAAACTACTGATTGTCAAAATACTTATGCTCACTTTGGGTAATTCATTTGCAAACTATAAAAAGATAAAATTATCTAATTTTAAGGAAAGTAACCCGTTAAACTTGACATTACAATGGAAAAGGAGAGAAGAAAGTACTACCGTGTTTTTGTCATGTTGAATCAGCTATGATAATTTACAGTTAAATAGCTTTTACTTTTGACCTGAGGGTGATCGTACGTTGACAAAGTCAAATAGTTCTGTAAATTTTCTATATTTCCCATCTTTACACTTCCTCAGATGAGTGGAAGCTATAAACAGCACCTATATTTCAAATAACATTTTCTAATTTTGTGTTCTCTGTGAAGTGTACTTTAAGTTATGGAAGTCTGTCTATTGGGTAGGTCATTTAACGCTAGCTTTTTTCCCCCACAGCTGAAAAGGGCTACTTGGTTAAATGCAGAGAAGAATGGGCAAAGACCAAAGATCCAGCTGCTGCCCTCAGAAAACTACCTGTCAAAAGGTGTGTGGAAGGGCAGCTGCTTCGAGGACTTTCAAAATATGGAATGAAGAATATAGTCTCTGCATTTGGCATAGTGAGTGCAATTTGTGAAGTCAGGCAATGGCTCAAGGTGTTGTAATGCTTTTTAAATTTCATCTTGAAAGATTTTACTAAATTTTGAAAGAGCAGAAGGTAAATAAGGATCCTTAGGTGATCTCTGAGGTATTTCACCTGAGTAATCTTTGTTCGGACCCTGAGTGGTGATGAGGGGGTGGATGCGGGCATTACTTATTGAGGGCACAAGAAAAGCGTCAATGTGGAAAACATAATCTTCAGTGGAAATTCTGTTTAAATTAAGTCTCTTGGTATTTGAGAAGTTCAGAATCTATCGTATAGTCATTTCTTGATCATTCCGTCACCAGAACTGTAAACTGCCTTAGTAAAAGTGTTGAACAGTAAGCAGTCTAAATAGTTGCATTTTAGTCTGGTTTCATCATGGTGATTCAAGAGTAGCCTATACCAGTATTTGGATATGTATAATCCAGGACTCCATGCACTCCAGCCTGGGCAACAAAGTTAAACGTAACAAATGTTAAAGTTTAACCCTTAAACCTAAGTTTTACTTTTCCTAGATGCACAAACAAAGCAGAATTCTTTTTTTTTTTTTTTTTTTTTTTTTTTTTGAGACTGAGTCTGGCTCTGTCGCCCAGGCTGGAGTGCGGTGGCCGGATCTCAGCTCACTGCAAGCTCCGCCTCCCGGGTTCACGCCATTCTCCTGCCTCAGCCTCCCGAGTAGCTGGGACCACAGGCGCCCGCCACTTCGCCCGGCTAGTTTTTGTATTTTTTTAGTAGAGACGGGGTTTCACCGTGTTAGCCAGGATGGTCTCGATCTCCTGACCTCGTGATCCGCCCGTCTCGGCCTCCCAAAGTGCTGGGATTACAGGCTTGAGCCACCGCGCCCGGCGCAGAATTCTTGCCGCATGGAATTAGTTGTCAGTTCAGTCATTTAGGTTCTCTCTTTATCCATGGAATTACGGGAGAAAAAGCACTGTTAGCTTGAAAATTGATGTGTAAATTCCTTAAGTTTGAAGACTGTGCCATTGATGTAAGGCAGGCTTGTCCAATCTGCAGCCTGCGGGGCCACATGCAGCCCAGGACAACTTTGAATGTGGCCCGATACAAATTCGTAAACTTTTCCTAAAATATTATGGCCCAGTGTGGTGGCTCATGCCTGTAATCCCGGCAGTTTGGGAGGCGAAGATCACCTGAGGTCTGGAGTTCAAGACCAGCCTGGCCAGCATGGTGAAACCCTGTCTTTACTAAAAATACAAAAAATAGCCAGGCGTAGTGGCAGATGCCTGTAATCCCAGCTATTTGAGAGACTGAGGCAGGAGAATCGCTTGAACCCAAGAGGCAGAGGTTGCATTGAGCCGGGATCGCGCCATTGCACTCCAGCCTGGGCAACAAAGCAAGACTCTGTCTCAAAATAAATAAATAAAATGATTATCCGGACATGGTGGTGCACACCTGTAGTCCCAGCTACTCAGAAGGCTGAGGTGGGAGAATCACTTGAACCTGGGAGGCGGAAGTTGCAGTGAACTGAGATCGTGTCATTGCACTCCAGCCTAGGTGACGGAGTGAGACTTTATATCAAAAAAAAAAAAAATGAGAGATTAAAGTAGAAGGAAAAAAAAATAAAAATGAGAAATTAAAAAGAAAAAATGAGAGATTAAAGTAGAAGTTTTGGCTGGGCACGGTGGCTCATGCCTGTAATCCCAGCACTTTGGGAGGCTGAGGCTGGTGGATTGCTTGAACCTAGGAGTTTGTGACCAGCCTGGGCAACATGGCAAAACCCTGTCTCTAGAAAGAAAACTCAAAGAACTAGCCTGGCATGGTGGTGCACAGCTGTAGTCACAGCTACTCGAGAGGCTGAGGTGGGAGAATCACCTGAGCTTGGGAGTTTGATGCTACAGTGAGCCATGATCACACCACTGCACTCCAGTGTGGGCGACAGAATGAAAACCTGCCTCAAAAATAAATACATAAAAGTAAATAAATAAATACAGTAGAAGTTTCTTATACTAGGATTACCACTAACAAGCAAGGTATCTTAGAAAGTACAGCACGTTTTGGCTGGGTGTAGTTGCTCACGCCTGTAATCCCAGCACTTTGGGAGGCCAAGTTGGGCGGATCACCTGAGGTCAGGAGTTCAAGACCAGCCTGGCCAACATGGTGAAACCCTGACTCTACTAAAAATACAAAAATTAGGCATGGTGGTGCACCCCTGTAATCCCAGCTACTTGGTAGGCTGAGGTGGGAGAATTGCTTGAACTTGAGAGGTGGAGGCTGCAGTGAGCCAAGATCGTGCCACTGCACTCCAGCCTGGGCGACAGAGCGAGACCCCGTCTCAAAAAAAAAAGTACAGCACTTTTTATATTTAGAATATGTTTTCTTGCCTATTTTTTTTCCTTCCCTCCAGATACCCAGAAATAATCGCTTAATGTATATTCATAGCTACCAAAGCTATGTGTGGAATAACATGGTAAGCAAGAGGATAGAAGACTATGGACTAAAACCTGTTCCGGGGGACCTCGTTCTCAAAGGAGGTAAAAAGGCAAATGTCTTCGTTACTCAACCAAGCTAGGGTTCAGTTAGTTGCCACTAGTGGTTTTCAAGTCCATCCTGGCTACTAATTAAGAAAGAGAGATGTGGCGAGGCATGGTGGCACATGCCCATAATCCTAACACTTTGGGTGGCCAAGGTGGGTGGATCACCTGAGGTCAGGAGGTCAAGACCAGTCTGGCCAATATGAAGAAACCCTGTTTCTACTGAAAATACAAAAATTAACTGGGTGTGGTGGTGCATGCCTGTAATCCCAGCTACTTGGGAGGCTGAGGCAGGAGAATCGCTTGAACCCAGGAGGCAGACGTTGCAATGAGCCAAGATAGTGCCACTACACTCCAGCCTGGGTGACACAGTGAGACTCCATCTTAAAAAAAAAAAAAAAAAGAGAGATGTCTAGTAAGCTTGAGATGAAGGGACCTTGCAGACTTACATTGTTTAGTTTGTATCTGTATCTTTAAAGAAAAAATGTACATCTGGTTTGAGTAAGCACCTCGAACTCAAACTCCCCACCTCAGGTGATCCGCCCACCTCGGCCTCCCAAAGTGCTGGGATTACATGTGTGAGCCACCGTGCCTGGCCTAAGTAAGCACCTCTCTTTGGGCCTTCCTTCTCTCAACTCAAATAGTATTTGGGCTAAATGATGGCTGAAATCTCTTTCAAAACTTCATTCTAGGTCTAGCAAATAAATACACCTCTGGATGTTTCTTGTTAGCCAGCCTTAAAGAGTTTCTTCAAGTTGCCAGGCACAGTGGCTCATGCCTATAATCCCAGCACTTTGGGAGGCCAAGGCGGGCGGATCATAAAATCAGGAGATCGAGACCATCTTGGCTAACACAGTGAAACCCCGTCTGTACTAAAAATACAAAAAAAATTAGCTGGGTGTGGTCGTGGGCGCCTGTAGTCCCAACTACTCAGGAGGTTGAGGCAGGAGAATGGCATGAACCCGGGAGGCGGAGCTTGCAGTGAGCCGAGATCACACCACTGCATTCCAGCCTGGGTGACAGTGGGAGACTCTGTCTCAAAAACAACAAAAAAGAGTTTCTTCAAACTCAAATAGAATGGGCATTTAGTATATACTGTGCCCAAAATGTTCCCAAGACAGTCCTAATACCCCATCTGCTGTGAAGCCCGTACTGTGTGCCAGGCCCCATGAAGCCCATTCTGTGTGCCAGGCCTTGGCACTAAGCCCTGTACCTGTGTCTTTTAAAGCCCCAGTGTTACTGTGAAGTATTTTCTCTGCTTTTTCAGATGAGGTTTAGTCACTTGCCCAAGGTTCCACAGCTAGTTAAAAAAAAAAACAGAAAAAACTGGGATTCAGAGTTCAATCTATCTGATTCCAAACTCTATGTGTGTCTCTGGCATACTAGGCTACCATCTATTAACTGAATACATGGTCTGCTTATCTGCAGGCAGACCCCATAAACCCACTAAGGTTCTAACTCTGTTCAGAAATTTTAAATTATTTTTCCTGATTTAGCTTTTTTCCCTCATGCCATGTTAGTCACATCCAGTATATTTTAATGTCCTGGGTGCTGCTGTGTTTCATCCTCCTAAGTTTTTTTTTGTTTGTTTTTTGTTTGTGTTTTAGCGAATTGCATCCATTTATGATGCCACTGTAAATACGATTTTGTAGTATGGAGGCTTTTCATAGTGTTTTCTTAACGTTATTTAGGAAGGATAGAGGAACTGGTTTTAAACAGTAGGCATTGAAAAAATGTGGATGCAGCTCAGTGATAAATGTTTTTAAATTTTCATTGAAATTCTTTTTTTTTTTTTTTTTTTTTGAGACGGAGTCTCGCTGTGTCGCCCAGGCTGGAGTGCAGTGGCGCTATCTCGGCTCACTGCAAGCTCCGCCTCCCAGGTTCCCACCATTCTCCTGCCTCAGCCTCCCGAGTAGCTGGGACTACAGGCGCCCACCACCACGCCCGGCTAATTTTTGTATTTTTAGTAGAAACGGGGTTTCACCATGTTGGCCAGGATGGTCTCGATCTCCTGACCTCGTGATCCGCCCACCTCGGCCTCCCAAAGTGCTGGGATTACAGGCGTGAGCCACCATGTCTGGCCATTTTCATTGAAATTTTTACTTTAGATTTGGTGCAGTAGCTCACACCTGTAATCTCAGTACTTTGGGAGGCCAGGGCAGCAGAATCACTTGAGCCCAGGAGTTGAAGACCAGCCAGGGCAACAAAGTAAGACCCATCTCTACAAAAAATTAAAAAACTAGCCAAGCATAGCAGCACACACTTACAGTCCCAGCTTCTCGGGAGGCTGAGACAGGGAGATCACTTGAGCCGAGGAGGTTGAGGCTGCAGTGAACCTTAATCATACCACTGCACTCTAGCCTAAGTGGCAGAGCAAGACCCTGTCTCAAAAAACAAAAAACAATTTCTTTTACTTATTCTAAGTCCTTGATTTTTATTTCTTGGTTACAGTGGAAAAGACAGAAGGATATATATATCCAAACTTAACTTCTTTTTTTTTTTTTCCTTTGAGACAGAGTCTCACTCCAACACCCAGACTGGAGCACAGTGGTGCAGTCACAGCTCACTGCAGCCTCAATTTGCCAGACTCAAGTGATCCTCCTGCCTTAGCCTCCCAAGTAGCTGGGACTACAGGTGTTTGCCACCACACCCAGCTAATTTTTATATTTTTTGTAGATGTGGGGTTTCTCCATGTTATCCAGGCTGGTCTGGATCTCCTGGGCTCAAGCAGTCCACCCACCTCAGCCCACCTCAGCATCCCAGAGTGCTAGGATTAGGCATGAGCCGCTGCTCCTGGCCCCAGCTTAATTTCTTTTCTTTTTTTTTTTTTTGGAGAGGAGTTTTACTCTTGTCGCCCAGGCTGGAGTGCAATGGCATGATCTCAGCTCACTGCAACCTCCGCCTCCCAGGTTCAAGCAATTCTCCTGTCTCAGCCTCCCGAGTAGCTGGGATTACAGGCATATGCCACCACGCCTGGCTAATTTTAGTATTTTTAGTAAAGACGTGGTTTCTCCATGTTGGTCAGGCTGGTCTTGAACTCCCAACCTCAGGTGATCCATCCACCTTGACCTTACAAAGTACTGAGATTACAGCCAAGTGAGCCACCGTGCCCAGCATAATTTCTTTAAGCTTTCTAGGCCACTGAATCTGTACCAACTTGTACTTCTGACTTGCTTAGATGTGTATAATTTTAGAAGATTGAGTTCATAACAATATTGCCTATTTTCTTAATTTGTTGTTCACTTGTGAATTTACAGCCACAGCCTCCTATATTGAGGAAGATGATGTTAATAATTACTCTATCCATGATGTAGTAATGCCTTTGCCTGGCTTTGATGTTATCTACCCAAAGCATAAAAGTAAGTTCCCTGTATGGGGTAAATAGTTATAACAAGTTTAACATAATGAAGCTACTATTTCAAACATATATAATCTTTGGTTATTTATGACAGTCTCCCAGAAAGGGATGCATTCACATGGATAATTTAAATTAAGAAATTCTACCTCTGAATCTAAAATGAAAATTGAAATTATAAAATAAAATAAATAGGCCAGGCGCGGTGGCTCACGCCTATAATCCCAACACTTTGGGAGGCTGAGATGGGTGGATTGCTTAAGCTCCAGAATTCGAGACCAGCCTGGGCAACCTGGCAAAACCCCGTCTCTACTAAAAATACAAAAATTAGCCGGGCTTGGTGGTGCGCACCTGAGGTCCCAGCTACTTGGGAGGCTGAGGTGGGAGGATGGCTTGAGCCCAGCAGGCAGAGGTTGTGGTGTGCCGAGATCACGCCACTGCACTCCTGCCTCGGCGACAGAGCAAGACTCTGTCTCAGAGAAAAAAAAAAAAAGCGGGGGCGGGGGAAAGGGGGGATTTGTTAGGGAAACTGGCCTACTTGATTGTGGAGTTGAGAAGTCCCACTATAGGCCATCTGCAAATGGGAGAACTGGGAAAGCCAGCAACATGGTTTAGTCCAAGTGTGAAGGCCTCAGAACCAGGGAAGCCAATGATGTAACTCTCAGTTGGAGGTCAAAGACTTGCGACCTGGGGAACCAATGGTATAAGTCCCAGAGTGCATAGGCCAGAGAATCTGGAGTTGACATCCAGAGACAGGCGAAGAAGGGCATCTGGCTCTGGGAAGGAGAGGAAGAGAATTCACCCTTCTCTGCCTTTATGTTCCATCCAGGCCCCCAGCCAATTGGAGGTGTGCGCCCACCTTGAGGGCGGATCTTCCCCACTCTGCCCACCAACTCACATGCCAGTCTCCTCTAGAAACACCCTCACCAACTCACCCGGCACAGTCCGGTCACTCTAATCAAATGCCACACCACCTGGATTTCCCTGTGAGAAGGCTGAGCTCAGTGCCTACTGAAGCACTGAAAATAAATCATGTTTTACTAGCTGTTGGGGTCTCCCTTACCGCAGTCAAGTTAACACCCAAAATCAACTATCATAAAGAAGAAAACATTGTTTTCCTCTTCTCTTTTTTTTTTTTTTTTTTTTTTGAGACGGAGTCTCGCGCTGTGTCACCCAGGCTGGAGTGCAGTGGCGCGATCTCGGCTCACTGCAAGCTCCGCCTCCCAGGTTCACGCCATTCTCCTGCCTCAGCCTCCGAGTAGCTGGGACTACAGGCGCCCGCCACCTCGCCCGGCTAGTTTTTTGTATTTTTAGTAGAGACGGGGTTTTCCATGTTAGCCAGGATGGTCTCGATCTCCTGACCTCGTGATCCACCCGCCTCGGCCTCCCAAAGTGCTGGGATTACAGGCTTGAGCCACCGCGCCCGGCCTTCCTCTTCTCTTTTAAACCTTTTGGGATCAGGCACTTTGCCAGTACCAGTTAGAACATAAATTCCGCAATGCCTCTGACAAAGCCGTTCATGAAAACCCTGTAGCCAGGATGGCCATTTGTAGACTGGATGGGTGATATTTCAGGTTTCTGGGTATGTAACACATGCACACCTGGTAACTGACAGTGCTTGATTGAGGGATCCCTTTTGTCCTTAGTGTGTGGTGAGGGACCCTGTTCTAGCCAATATTTTTTATGAGTGACTTGAACAAAGAAATTTGCTTGTTATATTTACAAATTGTGAAAAATAGTCAATATTAAGTATATGAAAAATAAGTATTCAAGAATTGCATAATATTCTATTGTAATATTTTAAAAACACAATTTCAGTGTATTTGCATTTATCCATCCAGTAATTTATCCAATATGTATGACACTTCATATTCAATGTCTTATATTAGTTATTGAGTGGAAGACTAGCAAAAGTTGTAATAGAGGGGCAAGTTTGCAGTAAATAATTTAGTAAGATGTTAAAAAAAAGAAAGAACTGCAGAAGGCATTTAATAGGAATGAATGTAAATTCCCACATTTATGCCCAGTGATCAAATGCCAATAGAAAAGGCCCAGTTTGATAGTAGTTTGTATAAGAAGTTTAAAATATCTGGAGTTGCTATTGTATATGAGCCTGTTACCCTGGGGCAGATAAAAGGTTTGTGGGAAATACAGAAATGTTAAAGGAGAGACAGCTAAGGGAAGCATTGTTTGGTCTAGAGAAGATATGGCTAAAAGATCCAGTACTTATAACTATATGTCGAAGAGGACAGTTAATCCACTGTGTTCCAAAGCGTCAACAGAAGTTATAAGAAAATGGATTTCAGCTTGGAATAGGAAGAACTTTCTAATAATTGCATGCCTCACAAAGAAGTATTTCCCCATTGACTGTGCAAGCAGAGGCTGGAAAACCGTCTCTCTTGAGTGCTATAAAAAAGATTCTACATCAGGTGCGCGGGTGAGGCAGATGGTTTTCCAAGGTCCCTTATTTTTATACATTTATTTATAACTGCCTCTTCTAGAGAGAGTTTGAAGTCTCTGTATATGGTGTCTTCCAACTCTCAGCCCATATAAAATGTAGTTTAGCAACTTTGGATGAAATGGCCTTTTGTAGTTGGCTTGGGAACCTTACACCACAGGTCCTGTGACTGGTTGCAAAAATAACTTACAAATTGGCCAAACCAAAGCTCAGTACACCCTGTAGTCCTAGTTATTAAGTCACTAAATTTTGATTCCAGGGAACAGATTTTGGATTATAAATTAAGATGACTAATTTTATTAGGGCAGTCTAACTGAACTTACATGTTACTCTATTTATAATCTAGTTCAGGATAACTTGACTGACAAGCTGCATTTCAACTAACTTTTTGTATTTTATATTAGTTCAAGAAGCCTACAGGGAAATGCTCACAGCTGACAATCTTGATATTGACAACATGAGACACAAAATTCGAGATTATTCCTTGTCAGGGGCCTACCGAAAGATCATTATTCGTCCTCAGAATGTTAGCTGGTGAGTAATCATCTGGAATGAAATAGAACTGAATTACCATGTAAGTTGTAAGCTTTTGCTTCACTTTATATAGAGTCATGTACTGCACAAAGAATTTTCAGTCAATGACAGATTGCAAATATGATGGTGGTCCCATAAGATTATAACACCATATTTTTACTTACCTTTTTTTTTTCTTTTTCTTTTTCTTTTTTTTTTTTTGAGATGGAGTTTCACTCATTACCCAGGCTGGAGCGCAATGGCGCGATCTTGGCTCACTGCAACTTCTGCTTCCCAGGTTCAAGCGATTCTCCTGCCTTAGCTTCCAGAGCAGCTAGGATTACAGGCACCTGCCACCAGACCCAGATAATTTTTGTATTTTTATTAGAGACAGGGTTTCACCATGTTGGCCAGGCTGGTGTCAAACTCCTGACCTCAGATGATCCTCCTGCCTTGGCCTCCCAAAGTGCTGGGATTACAGGCGTGAGCCACCACACCTGGCCTTACCTTTTTTCTTTTTTCTTTTCTTTTTTTTATCTTTTCTTTTCCTTTTCTTTTTGTTTTTCTTTCTTTTTCTTTTCTTTTCTTTCTTTTCTTTTTTTTTCCTTAATAGAGACAGATTCTTTCTCTGCGCCCAGGCTGAAATGCAGTGGCATAATCATGGCTTACTGCGGCAGCCTCCAACTCCTGGGCTCAAGCAATCCTCCCACCTCGGCCTCCCAAAGCATTGGGATTATGGGCATGAGCCACCATGTTTTCTGTGTTTAGATGCACAAGTACTTAACCATTGTGTTACGGTTGCCTGCAGTATTCAATACAATAAAATGCTGTATAGGTTTGTAGCCTAGGAGTAGTAGGCTGTACTCTATAACCAAGGCATGTAGTAGGCTATACCATCTGTGTTTGTGTAAGTACACACGGTGATGAAATTGCCTGACAAGGGTTAGAACGTGTCCCTGTTGTTAAGCAGTGCATGACCATATTTTTTGGTGCTTACAACCCAGCATGTAAGTGTTTCATTAGTGTTATTGTTATTATTACTATTGTTTTTTTTTTTTTTTTTTTTTTTTTTTTTTTTTGAGACGGAGTCTTGCTCTATCACCCAGGCTGGAGTGCAGTGGCCGGATCTCAGCTCACTGCAAGCTCCGCCTCCCGGGTTTACGCCATTCTCCTGCCTCAGCCTCCCGAGTAGCTGAGACTACAGGCGCCCGCCACCTCGCCCGGCTAAGTTTTTGTATTTTTAGTAGAGACGGGGTTTCACTGTGTTAGCCAGGATGGTCTCGATCTCTTGACCTCGTGATCCGCCCGTCTCGGCCTCCCAAAGTGCTGGGATTACAGGCTTGAGCCACCGCGCCCGGCCTATTACTATTGTTAACACTACTGCTACTACTTTGTATTTTTCAAATTATCAAGAAGTAAATGAAGCTAAACTGGGCACAGTGGCTAACAAGTAAGCCCAGAGACTCGGAGAGGCTGAAGCAGGAGGATTGCTTGAGGTCAGGAGTTTGAGATGAGCCTGGGCAATATAGTGAGACCCTGTCTCTAAAAAAAGAAAAGAAATAAAGCAGCTGTTTTGAATATAAACAGTTATGGAAAGTGAGTTCATTTACATTTTGTTGGCATCACTGAATTATTGAAGAAATGTGTACACAGTTAACTTTTTTCCTGTTTCTAAAAACTTAGATTTGCTTACAGAGCTATCCCTGAGCAAATTACCTTACTTAGGATTAGCTGTGAGTTCCAAACACTGCTCTGGTTGTTTTAATATCATGTTTCTAGAGAGGAAAAGATACTTGCATTCGTTTGTTTAAAAATACTTTATTGGGAGCCCAAGGTGGGAGGATCACTTGAGCCTAGGAGTTTGAGACCTGCCTCTGCAACATAGCAAGACCTTCTCTACAAAAAATTACAAAAATTAGCCTGGTGTGATGGTGCACACCTGTAGTCCCAGCTGTTTGGGAGGCCTATGTGGGAGGATTGCTTGAGCCTAAAAGGTCGAGGCTGCAGTAAGCTGTGATCACGCCACTGCCCTCCAGCCTGGGTGACCAAACGACACCTTGTCTCAAAAACAAATTTTAATACCCAGTATTATCTAAAGCTTTATTTGATAATTTTAAAATGAAATCCTAAACTAGTTGCCTATTGCCAGGAAATTACTTCATTCCCTATTTCCTTCTCTTCTCCATCTCTCTTCCCTCCTCTTCTCTGGATTACAAGCAAGAGGTCCACATGGTAGCACTTTGTCTTCCCCACTCCAGAGAACTGTTCCTCCTTAGTAACAAGCTGTTGTTGGTTGTGGCACCCACTCTGCAGAAAACGTAAATGCCATAATAATTTGATCACAGCTGTACAAAGTGAAGTGTACTGCTTCTCAATTTAAAAAGAATTGTCGGCTGGGCACGGTGACTCATGCCTGTAATCCCAGCACTTTGGGAGGGCAAGGTGGGTGGATCACGAGGTCAGGAGATCGAGACTGTCCTGGCTAACACGCTGAAACCCCGTCGCTACTAAAAATACAAAAAAATTAGCCGAGTGTGGTGGTGGGCACCTGTAGTCCCAGTTACTTGGGAGCCTGAGGCAGGAGAATGGCGTGAACCCAGGAGGCGGAGCTTGCAGTGAGCCAAGATTGCACCACTGCACTCCAGCCTGGGGGACAGAGCGAGACTCCATCTAAAAAAAAAAAAAAAAGTTGTCAGTTGTACATTTTAAAAATTTTAATTATTAATATAAAGAGATGGGGTTTCGCCATGTTGCCCAGGCTGGTCTTGAACTCCTGGGCTTAGTCAGTCATCCCACCTTGGCCTCCCAAAGTGTTGGGATTAGAGGCATAAGCCACCATGCCTGGCCCCAGTTGTACGTTTTAAAATAACTAATAGAATATAATTGGATTGAGTTGGGCACAGTGGCTCATGCCTGTAATCAGCACTTTGGGAGACTGTGGCGGGTGGGTCACCTGAGGTCAGGAGTTTGAGACCTCCCTGGTCAACATGGTGAAACTCCATCTCTACTAAAAATACAAAAATTAGCTGGGCGTGGTGGCAGGCACCTGTAGTCCCAGCTACTTGCGAGACTAAGGCAGGAGAATCGACTGAACTCAGGAGGCAGAGGTTGCAGTGAGCCAAGATCGTACCACTGCACTCCAGCCTAGGTGACAGAGTGAGACTCTGTGTGTGTGTGTGTGTGTGTGTATATATATATGCAAAACTTATGTATAAAATCTGGCCCTGCTCTGTTATTCAAGAGTCCTAACTATAATTATTTACAGTAAACTTATGTGTTTTTCTTGCTAAACAAATGATGATGAATGGCTTAGTACCTTTTATGAAAGTTCACATTCATACTTACCTTTATTCATATGTTTTGAAGGGAAGTCGTTGCATATGATGATCCCAAAATTCCACTTTTTAACACAGATGTGGACAACCTAGAAGGGAAGCCACCACCAGTTTTTGCTTCTGGTAAGTTTACTCAGTCATCAGCTCTATATTGACTTTGAAATGTTTCATTAAACAAAAATGTAATTTTTTTTTGAAAACTGCTCTTACAAGCATTACCACCACCCATGATTTCATTGTTGTTTTATGACCTTACTTTCACAATTATGACTGGAAGTTAGTAATTAAAACCAGTAAATCCTCCTGAAAACAAATGCATATTATAGATGGTTGTGATGTTAGGTGATGGAGTGTTTCTCCCCATGCCCCACAGGGAGTTACCAAAGGTGAGTGAAAATTCAGGAAGAGTCTAAAACATTAAATTGGTGGCTGGGCGTGGTGGTTCACCTGTCATCCCAGCAGTTTGGGAGACCGAGACGAAAGGATGACTTGAGGTCAGGAGTTCCAGACCTGCCTGGCCAACATGACGAAACCCCATCTCTACTGAAAATACAAAAAAAATTAGTCAGGTGTGGTGGTGGGCGCCTGTAATCCCAGCTGCCCAGGAGGCTGAGGCAGGAGAATTGCTTGAACCCGGGAGGTGGAGGAGGCTGAGGCAGGAGAATTGCTTGAACCCGGGAGGTGGAGGCTGTGGTGAGTCGAGATCACGCCACTGCACTCCAGCCTGGGCAACAGAAGGAGACTCTGTCTCAAAAAATAATTAATTAATTAATTAATTAAATTGGCATTCTCATCATCAAATTCTCGTTCTATTTTTTCCCAGGCCATAATTTATTATTATTTTTTTAACTTCACATGCATTTCTCTTTTGTGTTCTTCTGTCATCTGCCCTTTTGTGAAAGTTCGCGGGTAGAATTTCTGTAACCTTTCAGCAGGTTCACACTCACAGATCTCTTACTTCCATGGTCTCATTCTCTGAGGCCCCCTGGGAAGTGGAGTCTAAGGAAAGCAGCACAGTTCTTTGTATTTGCTTAGAGATTATGTGACTCTCGCCGGTCTGTCTGCAGCTGCCTTCATTTTCTGACTGTTTTCTTCTTTCTTGCCTGGCAGAAGGCAAATACAGGGCTCTGAAAATGGATTTTTCTCTACCCCCTTCTACTTACGCCACCATGGCCATTCGAGAAGTGCTAAAAATGGATACCAGTATCAAGAACCAGACGCAGCTGAATACAACCTGGCTTCGCTGAGCAGTACCTTGTCCACAGATTAGAAAATGCACACAAGTGTTTGCTTCCCGCTTCCCTGTGCATTTTTGTCTTAGTTCAGACTCATACATGGAATTCAAATCTTTGTAATAAAAAATTATTTGTATTTTTTTAAGTTTTTATTAGCTTAAATAAATAATTTGCAATATTTGTACATGTACACAAATCCTGAGGTTCTCAATTTTAGCTCAGAATATAAATTGGTCAAAATATACTTCAGGTGCTTAAATCATAGTACAGTGTCAGCTTTACAATAAAAAAAGGACTTTGGTTTAAAGTAACAGATTTAGATTTTGCTACACTCTCAAAAGACAGCAGGAGTATTTGACACATCTGTGATGGAGTATACAACAATTCATTTTCAGAGCAAATGCAACAAAACAAATCTGGACTATGGATAAATAATTTGAGAGCCACCACCCACAAATATAAATATAGTACTCATGCTGATTTAAATGATTTATTATCTACAAATTTATAAACAAAAAGTGATTGTCATTATCCTGCTTATGTACTAGATTCAGGCAAGCATTATAGACTTTTTAGTTGCAGTGGCTTTTGCATTTATATTATCAGTGCCTTGCAGGAACATTGCATTGATAGGCACTTTTTCTTCTTTTTTTTTTGAGACAGGATCTCGCTCTGTAGCGCAGGCTGAATTGCAGTGCAATGCTGCAATCCTCAATCTTGCACTGCAGCCTTGACCTCCCAGGCTCAAGTGACTCTCCCACCTCAGCCTCCTGAGTAGCTGGGAGTACAGGCGCACACCACCACGCCTAGCTGATTTTTGTATTTTTTGTAGAGACAGGGTTTTGCCATGTTGCTGAGGCTAACTCCTGGGATTACAGGCGTGCGCTGTGCTGGCCAGGCTTTTTTTCTTAATGTAAACGTGTACAGCTGTTTTATTAGTTAAGGTCTAATTTTTACTCTAGGTGCCTTTTATGTTCAGAACTCTTTCCACTGGACTAGTATTTGCTCAAAAATAAATAATGGTAGAGAAGAAAACTATAAAAATGGACAAGGGCTTCTTCTATCAGTAGCGTTTCCCCTTTGTCACCAATGGCTTTGGTATTTCCATGTCTGGCATTGCATAAACTTCTCTAGTGTGAAAGGATAAATATGCCTTTCTAAAGTTGTATATCATAATTGTATCAATTTTTATTTTCTATGATTTCTAGAAACAAATGTAATAAATATTTTTAAAATCTCCTTTCTACTGGTTATGTAAATAAATCAAATAAATATATCAAAATGAATGCAGGTAAGAATATTGACCTGGCCGGGCGCGGTGGCTCAAGCCTGTAATCCCAGCACTTTGGGAGGCCGAGACGGGCGGATCATGAGGTCAGGAGATCGAGACCACCCTGGCTAATACGGTGAAACCCCGTCTCTACTAAAAAATACAAAAAACTAGCCGGGCGAAGTGGCGGGTGCCTGTAGTCCCAGCTACTTGGGAGGCTGAGGCAGGAGAATGGCGTGAACCCGAGAGGAGGAGCTTGCAGTGAGCTGAGATCCGGCCACTGCACTCCAGCCTGGGTGACAGAGCAAGACTCCGTCTC
>NC_037670.1:129803726-129814265 GCF_003255815.1 Theropithecus gelada | reverse complement strand
AAAAAAAAAAAAAAAAAAAGGCCGGGCGCGGTGGCTGGCCGGGCGCGGTGGCTCAAGCCTGTAATCCCAGCACTTTGGGAGGCCGAGACGGGCGGATCACGAGGTCAGGAGATCGAGACCATCCTGGCGAACACGGTGAAACCCCGTCTCTACTAAAAAATACAAAAAACTAGCCGGGCGAGGCGGCGGACGCCTGTAGTCCCAGCTACTCGGGAGGCTGAGGCAGGAGAATGGTGTAAACCCGGGGGGTGGAGCTTGCAGTGAGCTGAGATCCGGCCACTGCACTCCAGCCCGGGCGACAGAGCCAGACTCCGTCTCAAAAAAAAAAAAAAAAAAAGAATATTGACCTTGACTAAAGGTAAGGAACTAAATGAATGAGGGATCCTCATCAGAAGTGGTGTTGACGCCAAAATGTGTTGTGACCAGCTGTGAAGTATGAGGATAATCTGAGTCAAATGCTATGAATAATTGACTGTGTTGGACTGGACTGCAGGTTATTCTTACATTGGAATCACTCACTCACCTTCCATTGTGCTTTATGGAGTAGAAAAGAAAGGAATGGAAAAGCACTACCATGCCAGGAGCATCGCACCATGGGAATGTGAATGACATTTGTCTTGTATCTGGTAGTAGAAACGAGATTGAGAACTGTTTCTCAACCCTTTTGTTTTAATGACATCCACCACCACACTGCCGAGGCTTTAGAAAGATTGGAAATATCATGGTAAATTACATATATTTTTTATTTTTTATTTTATTTTATTTTTTGGGGGGGGGCACAGTGTTGCTCTGTCATCCAGACTGGAGCGCTGTGGTGTGATCTTGGCTCACTGCAACCTCCCGCTACCAGGTTCACGTGACTGTGGTGCCTCAGCCTCCTGAGTAGCTGGGATTACAGGCACCCGCCACCGGGCCTGGCTAATTCTGTACTTTTAGTAGATGCGGAGTTTTGCCATGATAGCTAGGCTGGTCTCAAACTCCTGGCCTAAAGTGATCTGCCCACTGCTGCCTCCCAAAGTGCTGGGATTACAGACGTGAGCCACCATGCCCTACCCAGTAAGTTATCCTTTTAGCTAGTTTTGAAAGAATATTTTGTCCTAGGTCAGGCACGGTGGCTCACACCTGTACACTTTGGGAGACCATGGTGGGAGGATTGAGCCCAGGAGCTTGAGACCAGCCTGGGCAACATAGTGAGACCCTGTTTCAAATATATATATATTTTTTGTCTTACAAAAGCTAAACATGTAATAAATGTATAGTAGTCCTGTCTGTACCTTCCAGTAATAGCTAGAGTTCTCCTTCATCTGACTGAAAATTATTTATGAAGGGATCTTAGTGTTTCTGTTGCAATTGCACTCAGCAGTTCTGCATTTACGGTTGAGTATCCCTTACACAAAATGCCTGAGACTAGAAGTGTTTTGGATTTTCAGGGTTTTTTTAGATTTGCACTTCAGCTTACTGGTTGAAATCTAAAAATCCAGAATGCTCCAATGAGCAAGTTTTGGATTTTGGAGCATTTTGGATTTTGGATTTTCAGATTTGGGCTTCTCAACCAGTATAAATTTGCATTCCAAAACAAAAGTGAAGCTAAACTTGTGTTTTCTTCATCTGGGAAGTACTTATGGCTCTATCTGATACATTAATTTTCCTGGCTGTATTAACTAATACCAGTTGGAACATGTCTCTTCATAAACACCAGTGGATAAATAATGATTCAAGGGGGATTCTTCAAGCTGTTTTGAGACTCGGGGGGCACACCACCTAACTCTAAGGACTTAGTCAACCTGGAATAAATCACTGCCTTAGCATAGAATTCAGAACATTTTTTGTTCAGAAAGGGAGGAAGTTTCTCTTGGGCAAATTTACAAAGCCTGAAAGCAACCTTATCCTCAACATAAAAGTATAATTGCTTCCTAAATTTTTGCCTAAAAGAAATAATAAAAGATCATTATTTTTATTATAATGTAAAACCAACACTGTTCCGTAACAGGAAAAGAAGCTAAATAATCAAGATTGTTCTTTCCAATGTTTTTATTCATGGTTTCATGTTGTAGATAATAACCAGACTGCTATTATACTGATTTAAAAAATCCTGATTGCTTCCTGAATCTTCATGGTTTCATGTTGTAGGTAATAACTAGACAGCCATTATACCAGTTTAAAAAATTTCTGGTTGATTCCTGAATCAACCAAAAAATTGGTAACAGCTGCAATAGTACATCAGTACTGAAAACTTCAGTTGCTCCAGGCTGTAGGAATTAAATCAACTGGTATTTGCCCTGGAATGCATTTTGTGGTCAATTTGCACTTAAAAAAATAAGGATGTGTGTGTATAATACAAAATAGAATACATATAAATGTTTTATAGCTACCAATGTGCACTGATGTGCATGTGCCTTTTTGAAACCAAAGCCGACCTGGAGTGTACCATGTAGTTTTTTATTTCAGACATATGAAGAAATGAAACCACACTGGAAGAATGACAAAGCTGAGTATGGCCAGCTTCTCATCTTTGTAAATTCAAAAGCATTTGCTTGCTCAGCAAAGGATAACTTTAAGGCTTTCTTTGTTCAATGAAATCTGCTTTCCCACTAACTAAGTAGGGTAGAACTTAGTTTTGGATCATGAACACCTTGGAAAATCTGAGGGAGAAGTATAGACATTGCTTCCAGGAGAAGAAAAGTGGGAAAGTGTATCCATATGTGTGTGCATGTGTCACAAATTCATGCAAACTTTCTATACAATTTTAGGGGCTTCAATGTGTTCAATAAGACCCCCTACTCTAGGTAAGTGCTTTCCAAACTGCAGGATCTTAAACTGCAGGATGTATTTCAGGAAGTCCAGGTAGAATATGAAATACTGCATTTCTAACCAACTCCCGGAGGGTACATGTGCTGCTGTTAAACACGAAGCAGTCAGGCTCCAGACCTGTACTGGCCAGCACAGTGGCCACTAGCCATGTGGCTATTTAAACTTGACTTAAGCTTCTCCGTCACAGTTTCAACTGCTCCATAGCCAAATGTGTGGCTAGTGGCTCTGTCGTATATAGCACTGACCCAGTTAGTAAATCACCTGAGATACAAAGGAGAGTCTACATTGATCAGATGTGATACTGTTGCAGGCTGGGCGCTGCGGCTCATGCCTGTAATCCCAGCACTTTGGGAGACTGAGGCGGGCAGATCACCTGAGGTCAGGAGTTCGAGACCAGCCTAGCCAACATGGTGAAACCCCGTCTCTACTAAAAATACAAAAATTAGCCAGGCATGGTGGCACATGCCTGTAATCCCAGCTACTCAGGAGGCTGAGACAGAATTGCTTGAACCCAGGAGGCGGAGGTTGCAGTGAGCCAAGATCACACCATTGCGCTCCAGCCTGGGCAACAGAGGGAAACTCCATCTGAAAAAAAAAAAAAAAAAAAAAGGTAATACAGTTGCAAATGTTGCAGAATTTCTGCTCCTTAGTTCAGCTAAATCCAGGTTCTTGTATCATGACCAGGAAAAGCCAGGCAGGCAGACACATTGAAGGGTGAGGGGAACAGAATTTATTGAGCAAAATGAGCAAAAGAAAAAAAAACTCTCAGCAAAGCAAGAGGGGTTTCTGCTAATAGTCCCCACCTCACAGATTGATTCCAGGCAATACACAGGAACTGAGGAACCCAGGCTCCTTCCCCCTGCAAGCAGCGTGAACTTCCATGGCTCCACCCTGTTCTCCTAGTGCTCAGGCCAGTCCAAGATTCTCCTGGGATCCTCCCCCGTATCTTCCTCCGGCATCGATCAACACGTGGTGATGCTGATGATTACAGGCAAACAATGAATATATCTGCAAAAGGGATTACATTGTAATTAGAGCCAAGGCTCATATTGATGATCTAAGATTTCACACTTGAGATCGCTAAGAGCCTTCCTTAAACTCGCTTCCATGCTTCGTATTTTTTGGCTTCCTCCAGAATCACTAATAATTCTTTTTTCCTTGTTTGTTTGTTTGAGCCGGAGTCTCACTCTGTCACCCAGGCTGGAGTGCAGTGGCGGGGTCTCAGCTCACTGCAACCCCTGCCTCCTGGGTTCAAACAATCCTCCCACCTCAGCCTCCTGAGTAGCTGGGACCACAAGTGCGTGTCACCATGCCCAACTAGTGTTCTTGTATTTTTGGTAGAGAAAGAGTTTTGCCATGTTGGCCAGGTGGGTCTCGAACTGCTGGGCTCAAGTGATGCGCCCGTCTCAGCTTCCTAAAGTGCTGGGATTACAGGCGTGGGTCACTGCTCCTTGCCTTTTCTTTCTTTGCTACCCTTGTTCAAAGGTTTCGTCAAACCATTCTTAAGGCATGTGGCGTTGTTACTCCATACAGGAAATTTACCCTCCACCCCCCAAAAAAGTCATAATTGTTTTTTGTTTTTTGTTTTTTTTTTTTTTTGAGACAGAGTCTCGCTCTGCTGCCCAGGCTGGAGTGCAGTGGCATGATCTTGGCTCACTGCAAGCTCCGCCTCCCGGGTTCATGCCATTCTCCTGCCTCAGCCTCCCGAGTAGCTGGGACTACAGGCGCCCGCCACCTCGCCCGGCTAGTTTTTTTGTATTTTTTAGTAGAGACGGGGTTTCACCGTGTCAGCCAGGATGGTCTCGATCTCCTGACCTCGTGATCCGCCCGTCTTGGCCTCCCAAAGTGCTGGGATTACAGGCTTGAGCCACCGCGCCCGGCCAAAAGTCATAATTGTTGTAATTAAAAACTCCTTGGTTGTAGCTTCTTATGAAAGCAGCAGCTGCAAAAAGCAGGAATGGCCGGAGAGCCCATATTATTGTGTTGTCCTGCGGATATACTGTGTTGATTTTCTGTTACGGCTTATCCAGCTGTGCTAGACTTCTGGAAAGTACCCAGTATGTAAAAAGAGATGACAACAGGAAACTGCAATGGGAGAAGCTATTCAAAGCCCCTGTCTCCTAAGGCATATTTACAATCCCCTCAAAAGTCCTACATGGATCTTTAGAGCAGCTTTGTCCGATACAAACATGATGTGAGCCACATATGTAATTGAAATTTTCTAGTAGCCTTGTTAAGAAAATAAAAAGAAACAAGTAAAATTAATGATGTAGTTTCTATAAAGCAACATATCCAAAATATCGTTTCAACTTATAAGTAATATAAAAAACTCAATATTTTACATTCTCTTTTTTGTACTGTCTTTTTTTTTTTTTTTAGACGGAGCCTCAAAAAAAAGCCACCGTACCCGGCCATGACTTTTTAAGACTTAGTACAGCCAGGCGCAGTGGCTCACACCTGTAATCCCAACACTTTGGGAGGCTGAGGCTGGCGGATCACGAGGTCAGGAGATGGAGACCATCCTGGCTAACACGGTGAAACCCCGTCTCCACTAAAAATACAAAAAATTAGCCGGGCGTGGTGTCGAGCGCCTATAGTCCCAGCTACTCGGGAGGCTGAGGCAGGAGAATTGCTTGAACCCGGGAGGCGGAGGTTGCAGTGAGCCGAGATCGTGCCACTGCACTCCAGCCTGGGAGACAAAAAAAAAAAAAAAAAAAGAAAGAAAGAAAAAGAAAGCCAGTGTGTATTTCACACTTAAAATATGTATCAGTTTGGACTAGCTGTATTTTTAGTGTTCAGTAGTCACTTGTGGCCAATGGCTATCACAGTGGATGCTGAGTCTTCAGAAAGATCACTTGTTCTTTGTTGCATGTCACCAGTATAATGGTAAATTTGAGTATTAAGGTTAGATTTTTAAAATTGGGAATATGTAGGTTGGAAGCACAGCTAGTTAAATATGATTTTGAAATGCTTACTGGATTGTTAAGTTTTATACTGATTGGGAGTAAATACTTTTGCTATGGGAGCACATAACAAGCATGACTGTTATTAGGTTCTAAAATATTTCAGTGTTTGAAATTTTCCAAGCAATTCAGATAACACCCTACAATTTTCTTTCACCTATAAATAATGAAAAGCTAATCCTTACTGCAGCCTCTATTTAGATTTTATTTATTTGTTTATTTATTTATTTTTGAGACAGGGTCTCGCTCTGTTGCCCAGGCTGGAGTGCAGTGGTGTGATCTCGGCTCACTGCAGCCTCTGCCTCCCGGGTTCAAGTGGTTCTCGTGCCTCAGCCTCCCAAGTAGCTAGGATTACAGGCGTGAGCCACTGTGCCTGGCCTTCTATTTAGATTTTAAATTCCATGTTCATGGAATACAAATTGAGGTTTGGGAGATGAGAATAAGGATAGAGCCAGAAGCAAAAAAAAAAAAATTGTGAGAACAGTTAGCACATGAAGCTGAGAACTCAGGTTGTACAGGATGGCAAGGTGATTAGGCAGGGCTGAGGTTATGTTTTGGTTTTTTTTAATGATAGCTTTATTGAGGTATAATTTACATACCATACAATTCACTCATTTAAGTGTACAAAAGATTTTGGTATATTTGGAGTTGTGCAACCATTATCACAATCATTTCTACTTTTTTTTTTTTTTTTTTTTTTGAGATAGTCTCACTGTGTTGCCCAGGCTGGAGTGATGCGATCTCAGCTCACCACAACCTCTGCCTCCCAGGTTCAAGTGGCTATCCTGCCTTAGCCTCCCAAATAGCTGGGACTACAGGTGTGCGCCACCACGCCTGGCTAATTTTTGTATTTTTAGTAGAGATGGGGTTTCACTATATTGGCCAAGCTGGTCTCGAACTCTCGACCTTGTGATCCGCCTGCCCCAACCTCCCAAAGTGCTGGGATTACTGGCGTGAGCCACCGCGCCCAGCCCATTTTTACATTTTTGTCATCTCAAAAAGAAACTTCAAACACATTAGCATTGACTTCCCATTATCACCTCAGCCCCAGCCCCTGGCAACTGCTACTTTCAATCTCTGTTGATTGGTCTCTTCTAGTCATTTGATATAAATGAAATAAATATGCGGGACTGACTTTCATCTAGCTGTTTTCAAGGTTTATCCAGCTTGTGATGTAAAAGTACTGATTCCTTTTTTAGGCGAATAATACTCCATCTGTGAATATACAACATTTTATATATGTTCATTAATTGACAGACGTTTGGGTTGTTTCCACCTTCTGGCTTCTATGAATAATGCTGTTATAAACATTTCAGTAGGAGTTTTTGTACGGTCATATGTCTCCATTTCTCTTGAGTATAAAGCTAGGAGTGGAATTTCTGTGTCATACGATAACTGTGTTTAATCTTTGAAGAACTGTCAAAATGTTTTCCTAAGTAGCTGCACCATGTTACATTCCCACTAGGAGTGTATGACAGTTCCATTTTCTCCACATCCTCGTCAACACTTGTCGTTATCTGTCTTTGTGATTGTAGCCATCCTTTTGGGCATAAAGAGGTTTCTCAGCTGGGCGTGGTGGCTCACACCTGTAATCCCAGCACTTTAGGAGGTCAAGGCGGGCAGATCACTTGAGGTCAGGAGTTCAAGACCAGCCTGGCCAACATGGTGAAACCCCATCTCTACTAAAAATACAAAAATCAGCCAGACATGGTGGCACACGCTTGTAATCCCAGCTATTTGGGAGGCTGAGACAGGAGAACTGTTGAACCCAGAATGCAGAGGTTGCAGTGAGCCAAGACTGCGTCACTGCACTCCAGCCTGGGCAAGAGAGCAAGACTTCATCTCAAAAACAAAAATAAAAATAAATTTAAACAAATGAAAATAAAGTGGTTTCTCACTATGGTTTTGATTTGCATTTCCCTGATGACTATGTGGAATATTTTTTGTATGCTTATTGATCATTTGTCTATTCTTTGGAGAAATGTCTATTGAGATCTTTTGCCCATTTGGGGGGTGCTATTTTTCTTTATGTTGTTGAGATCTAGAGTTCTTTGTATGTTCTAGGTACAAATCCTTTATCAGGTATACTATTGGCAAATATTTTGTCCCATTCCTTGGGTTGTCTACTTTCTTTCTTTCTTTCTTTTTTTTTTTTTTTTGAGACAAGACACTGTTGCTCAGGCTGGAGTGTAGTAACAAGATCACGGATCACTGAGGCCTCAACCTCCCAGGCTCAAAAGTAGCTGGGACTGTAGGCACACACCACTACAGGCTAATTTTTGTATTTTTCGTAGAGATGGGGTTTCACCATATTGCCCAGGCTGGTCTTGAACTCCTGAGCTCAAGCCATCTGCCTGCCTCAGCCTCCTAGGGTGCTGGGATTACAGGCCTGAGCCACTAAGCCTGGCCTATCTTTACTTTCTTGAGGGCTGGGGTTTTGTTTTGTTTGCTTTGTGTGTGGTGTTTTTTTTTTGTTTTTTGTTTTTTTTTTTTGAGACGAAGTCTCGCTCTGTCACCCAGGCTGGAGTGCAGTGGCCGGATCTCAGCTTACTGCAAGCTCTGCCTCCCGGGTTTACGCCATTCTCCTGCCTCAGCCTCCCGAGTAGCTGGGACTATAGGCGCCCGCCACCATGCCTGGCTAGGTTTTTTTGTATTTTTTTAGTAGAGACGGGGTTTCACCATGTTAGCCAGGATGGTCTTGATCTCCTGACCTCGCGATCCACCCGTCTCGGCCTCCCAAAGTGCTGGGATTACAGGCTTGAGCCACCGCACCCGGCCGTTTGTTTTGTTTTTTTAAATGGAGTGTCACTCTGTCACCAGGCTGGAGTGTGGTGGCGTGATTTCGGCTCACTACAACCTCCCCCTCCCAGGTTCGAGCAATTCTCCTGCCTCAGCCTCCCAACTAGCTGAGACCACAGGCACATGCCACCACGCCCACCTGATTTTTGTATTTTTAGTAGAGACGGGATTTCACCATGTTGGCCAGGATGGTCTCCATCTCTTGACCTCGTGATCTGCCTGCCTCAGCCTCCCAAAGTGCTGGGATTACAGGTGTGAGCCACCGCGTCGGCTGAGGGTTGGGTTTTAAAGTCTGCAGGAGGTATTCTTTATTGAGATTTTGTTTGTAAACTAAGTTTCTATGGTGTCCATAATAACTAGATTGCTGTAGTGTTCACAGTAACAATCTGAAATGGATTTTCATGACTGGGAGGGCTCAGGGTTAAGCACAAGAATTCACAACCATAACTTTACAGGATGAAAATAGTCAGGCACTGCCAGGCGCAGTGGCTTGAACCTGGGAGGCAGAGGTTGCAGTGAGCCAAGATCTCGCCACTGCACTCCAGACTAGGTGACAAAGCAAGACTCCGAGAGACTCCGTCTCAAAACAAACAAACAAACAACAACAGCAACAACAAAACAGGCGCACTTGGGAGCGCTTTTGTTTCAGCTCAGTTCAGCTCCACCTGCACCCTCTGAGAGCTGCAAATGGGGAACATAACTCTCCTTAGCCCAGCACCCACGCCTGTTCTTTACTAGCCACATTCATCCTGTTTTCTACATTTCTCTCTTCCTGTTTACAAAATTAATTTTCAACATAGAAGATCTTACTACCTGTTTTGGCCTAGACAGAAATGTTTCACTACCAAAAAACTTGCTCGTCAAGCTGACACAGAGTCATTCCACTTAACAAGTTAGCCACCTTCCATTAGCTTATCCCTTTGGAAAGATGACAGAGTCTTAGTTGATCCTTTTTTCTAATAATAATATCTGTCTAATAAAGTGGAGCTAACGTCTGCTTCTTTCCTGTGCCATCCTGGTTTCTTAGGACCCCTGTGCATTAATTAGGAGGAAGTCATGATGTGGATAACTCCAAAAAGTGAAAATCCAAAATTAAATAAAGCACTGGAGGCTGCCATGGTAAAGAGGAAAGGACATCAAACCAGGAGTCAAAATGCATAGGCTGAAGTCCTGGCCCTGCCACTGACTGTTGCTCAGAGACCTTCAGAGATCCACATCCCTCCTCTGGACCTCAGCTTTCTCCAGAGAATCCCTCAATGCTAACTGTTGCAGAGTACTCCATGGAGCGCACCCATCACATGTGAACAACACGGAGCTCCAGGGATGGACATCAGATCACCTCTAACTCCTCATCACCCTAAACAACATTGTCATCAACTCCATTGCACATGTCTCATTGTGGACCCATCACAGCACCATCAGTTCCCACTGTTGCAGGCTAAGGAAGAAGCCTGTACACGGTCCCATCTGGGTGGGATTTGCTGTATATGGTCCCATCTGGGTGGGATTGGCTGTCCACAGAGGTAGGAAGATGAAGTGATGCCAAGTAGGATCATCTTCCCTCCAGAACTTGGGCCCACTCTTCCAGGAGTTGTCATCTATGCTTGGAGCAATAACCCATTTTCTCTCCTCTCTTAGCATATGAATTTTTCACTACTTTAGAAAACTGCTGGCCGGGCGCGGTGGCTCAAGCCTGTAATCCCAGCACTTTGGGAGGCCGAGACGGGCGGATCACGAGGTCAGGAGATCGAGACCATCCTGGCTGACACGGTGAAACCCCGTCTCTACTAAAAAATACAAAAAACTAGCCGGGCGAAGTGGCGGGCGCCTGTGGTCCCAGCTACTCGGGAGGCTGAGGCAGGAGAATGGCGTAAACCCGGGAAGGCGGAGCTTGCAGTGAGCCGAGATCCGGCCACCGCACTCCAGCCTGGGCGACAGAGCCAGACTCAGTCTCAAAAAAAAAAAA
>NC_037670.1:129772271-129803694 GCF_003255815.1 Theropithecus gelada | reverse complement strand
CCAGGCGCAGTGGTTCACGCCTGTAATCCCACCACTTTGGGAGGCCAAGGCAGGTGGATCACCTGAGGTCAGGAACTTGAGACCAGCCTGGCCAACGTGGTGAAACCCCGTCTCTACTAAAAATACAAAAATTAGCCAGGCGTGGTGGTGGGTGCCTGTAGTCCCAACTACTTGGGAGGCTGAGGCAGGAGAATTGCTTGAACCCAGGAGGCAGAGGTTGCAAAGAGCCGAGACTGTGCCAATGTACTCCAGCCTGGGCAACAGAGCAAGACTCCATCTCAGAAAAAAAAAAAAAAAAAAAATTGCAATATACATTTATAACCAAGTCCACTTTCTTTTTTTTTTTTTTTTTTTTTTTTTTTTTGAGACGGAGTCTGGCTCTCTCGCCCAGGCTGGGGTGCAGTGGCCAGATCTCAGCTCACTGCAAGCTCCGCCTCCTGGGTTTACGCCATTCTCCTGCCTCAGCCTCCCGAGTAGCTGGAACTACAGGCGCCCGCCACCTCGCCTGGCTAGTTTTTTGTATTTTTTTAGTAGAGATGGGGTTTCACCGTGTTAGCCAGGATGGTCTCGATCTCCTAACCTCGTGATCCGCCCGTCTCGACCTCCCAAAGTGCTGGGATTATAGGCTTGAGCCACCGCACCCGGCCAAGTCCACTTTCAAATAACACCATACTGCTTCATGAGTAGTACTGGTCCTTCATGGATAGTACAGATACTTTATAACAGTATTTGCTGGCCAGGCGCAGTGGCTCATGCTTATAATCCCAGCACATTGGGAGGCCAAGGTGACCGGATCACTTGAGGTCAGGAGTTCAAGGCCAGCCTGGCCAATATGGTGAAATCTCGTCTCTACTAAAACACAAAAATTAGACAGGCGCAGTGGCGGGTGCCTGTATTTCCTGCTACCTGGGAGGCACCCCAAGTTGGGATCGCACCATTGTACTCCAGCCTGGGTGACAGAATGAGATTCTGTCTAAAAAACAAAAAATAAAAACAAACAAACAAAAACAGTATTTGCAACTCCTTTCTACTGGCTTTCTAAAGCAAAGAAACATGGATTTCATTGATTACACGTTTCCAGGCTATAATCACGCAATTCCTTCATGCTATTATTACTTTGAATGGTCATCTATTAGCTCAGTTAATAAGAAAAGTAAAAGGTTATTTTTATTCCTTCTCAGATTCTCTTCTTTTCTTGATGTGCATGAGCGTGTCTGACCTACATCATTTTCCTTTTCACTGAGGAACTTCTTTTAACACTTTTTGCAAGGCAGGTCTGCTGGCAATAAATTCCCTCAGTTTTTGTTTTTTGAAAAAGTCTCTTTCTCCTTCGCTTTTGCAAGATAATTTCACTGGATGTAGAGAATTCTAAGTTGGTGGGTTTTTTCTTTCAATACTTTAAATATTTTACTCCACTCTCTATATTTTCATGGTTTCTGATGAGAAGACCAGTGTAATTCTTGTGCTTGTTCCTCTATGGGTAAGGTGTTTTTTCCTGGCTTCTTTCAAGATTTTATCTTCGATTTTCTGCAATTTGAATATGATATGCTAAAACATAGTTTTTATAATATTTATCCTTCTTAATATTCTCTAGGGATTCTGGATACAGTGGTTTGAATGGGTCCCCCAAAATTCATGTATTGGAAACTTGATCCCCAATGTGGCAGTGTTAGGAGGTGGGACTTTATTTTTATTTATTTATTTTTTTTTTTTGAGACAGAGTCTGGCTCTGTCACCCAGGCTGGAGTGCAGTGGCCGCATCTCAGCTCACTGCAAGCTCCGCCTCCCGGGTTCCGGCCATTCTCCTGCCTCAGCCTCCCGAGTAGCTGGGACTACAGGCGCCCGTCACCTCGCCCGGCTAGTTTTTTGTATTTTTAGTAGAGACGGGGTTTCACCGTGTTAGCCAGGATGGTCTCGATCTCCTGACCTCGTGATCCGCCCGTCTCGGCCTCCCAAAGTGCTGGGATTACAGGCTTGAGCCACCGCGCCCGGCCTAGGAGGTGGGACTTTAACTTTCAAGAGGTGTTTAGGTCACAGCGGCAGGGCCATTACCTGGGGAGTGGATTGGTTACCACCTGAGTGAATTCCTTATAAAAATAGGAATCTGGGTTTCTCCTGCATTCTCTCTCTCATCCTCTCTTGCCCTCCCACCTTCTGCCATGGGATAACCTAACAAGAAGGCCCTTGCCAGTTGCCAGCTCTTTGATCTTGAATGTCCCAGCCTCTAAAACTGTGAAAAAAAATTTCTATCCATTATAAATTAAGCAGTCTCAGATATTCTTTTATAGCTGCACAAAAATGACTAAGACACTGGATGTGATTTGATGTCTGTCATTAATTTTGGGAAAATTTGTAGTCATTATTCAAATATTTCTTCTGTTCTCTATTCTTCTGGTTTTCCAAAACATGTATGTCACACTTTTTCATATTGTCCCACAGTTCTTGGACATTCCATTCAGGTTTTCTTGTTTTATTTTTTTATTTTTTTCTCTTTGTATTTGAATTTGTGAAGTCTTGAAGCTCACTGGTTGTGTGCAGTCCACTGACATTCCTCATTTTTGTTATGGTGTTATTTTTAAAATTTCTAGCATTTCCCTTTATTGTTTCTTAGAGTTTCCATCTCTCTGCATACATTATGCATCTGTTCTTGCATGTAATCTACTTTTTCCATGAGGCCCCTTAACATATTAATTATAGTTATTCTCGGTTCCAAAATCTGTGACCTAGCTGAGTCTGGTCTGATGCTTGCTTTGTTTTTTGTTTTTTTTTTTTCTTGCCTTAAAACATAGTATGCCATGTGATTTTTTGTAAAAATATGGGCATTATGGGGCCGGGCGCGGTGGCTCAAGCCTGTAATCCCAGCACTTTGGGAGGCCGAGACGGGCGGATCACGAGGTCAGGAGATCGAGACCATCCTGGCTAACACAGTGAAACCCCGTCTCTACTAAAAATACAAAAAACTAGCCGGGCGAGGTGGCGGGCGCCTGTAGTCCGAGCTACTCCGGAGGCTGAGGCAGGAGAATGGCGCAAACCCGGGAGGCGGAGCTTGCAGTGAGCTGAGATCTGGCCACTGCACTCCAGCCCGGGCTACAGAGCAAGACTCCGTCTCAAAAAAAAAAAAAAAAATATGGGCATTATTTATCAGGTAAGAGGAACTGAGGTAAGTAGGCAGATAGTGTGAGGTTTTGTGTTAATCTGGCTAGGAGTTGGACTGCGTTTAAATTTGTTGCTGTAGGTGTTGGAGGCTTTAATTTATTCCAGTGTCCTAGTTTTTGTCTCTCGTGTTATCTTTGTGTTCCTCTAAAAACTCCTTAAATGGAATCATTACCTTGCAGCTCCTTCAGCTGTAATCTATTATTACTATACTGGAATCACAGTTCCTTCAGCTGTAATTCATTGTTATTATACTGGAGCCATGTTGATGTGGTGGTAAGGTACATAAGGGAAATACAAATCATTCTGTAATTCTATTATTAAAGCTCAGGCATGGCTGGGCGCAGTGACTCATGCCTGTAATCCCAGCACTTTGGGAGGCCGAAGTGGGTGAATCACAAGGTCAAGAGATCGAGACCATCCTGGCCAACATGGTGAAACCCCATCTCTACTAAAAATACAAAAATTAGCTGGGTGTGGTGGCGGGCGCCTGTAGTCCCAGCTACTAGGGAGGCTGAGGCAGGAGAATCACTTGAACCTGGGAGGCAGAGGTTGCAGTGAGCCGAGATCGCACCACTGCACTCCAGCCTGGCAACAGAGCGAGACTCTGTCTCAAAAAATAATAATAATAATAACTAAAATAAATAAATAAGGCTCAGGCTTGTATCTCTGGGCTGTGACTTTTTTCCTCCTTAGGTGAGACAGAAAGGCTAGTGGGGCTGAATTTGAGTAACTTCCCCAAGTCAGATAAGGCTCTGATAACATTTTTGCCCTGCTGACTAGGCCTTTGATATAGAGAACACTGACATATTTTAGAATGGTTAATTTTCCTCTTACACTAGCAGAAACAAGTGTTCCTTCCTGATTCTTTATAGTAAGAATCTGGTTGGGTTCCTAGAAGTAAAACCCACTAAAACTCCAACCCCCAGGAGTTTCTCACTCTTTTTTTTTTTTTTTTTTTTTTGAGACAGAGTCTCACTCTGTTGCCCAGGCTGGAGTACAGTGGCATGATCTTCACGCACTGCAACTTCTGCCTCCTAGATTCAAGCAATTCTCCTGCCTCAGCCTCCCGACTAGCTGGGACTACAGGTGCCTGCCACTGTACTCAGCTAATTTTTTAAAAAATTTTTTAGTAGAGACGGGCTTTCACCGTGTTGCCCAGGCTGGTCATGAACTCCTGAGCTCAGGCAATCTGGCCGCCTTGGCCTCCCAAAGTGCTGGGATTATAGGTGTGAGCCACCATGCCCAGCCTTTATTTTATTTTTATTTTCATTTTCATTTTCATTTTCATTTTTTTGAGACGGAGTCTCACTCTGTCGCCCAGGCTGGAATGCAGTGGTGCGATTTCAGCTCATTGCAACTTCCACCTCCTGGATTCAGGCGATTCTTCTGCCTCAGGCTCCTGAGTAGCTAGGATGACAGGTGCATACTGTACTGTGCTAATTTTCTTAATTTTTTTTTTTAGAGGAAGACTTTCTGTAGCCCAGGCTGGAGTGCAGTGGTGTGATCTCGGCTCACTGCAACCTCCACTTCCCGGGTTCAAGCGATTCTCCTGCCTCAGCCTCACGAGTAGCTGGGATTACAGGTATGCACCACTGCACCTGGCTAATTTTTTTTGAATTTCTGGTAGAGACGGGGTTTCACCATGTTGGCCAGGCTGGTCTCAAACTTCTGGCCTCAGTGATCCACCTGCCTTGGCCTCCCAAAGTGCTGGGATTACAGGCACAAGCCATTGCACCTGCCCTAAATCTACTTTTTAAAGGAAAAGGCAGTATAGAGAATATTAAACGGAAAAAGAAGTTACAGCATAGCATTATACACACATCACACCCATGTAAAAAATGTATGTGGATTTATACACACACATACAGATATGTATATATGTGCACACATAGATCTATAGATATATATCCACATATGTATATATGCGTGTGTATATATATATATATATATTTTTTTTTTTTTTTTTTTGAGGCGGAGTCTCGCTCTGTCGCCCAGGCTGGAGTGCAGTGGCCAGATCTCAGCTCACTGCAAGCTCCGCCTCCTGGGTTTACGCCATTCTCCTGCCTCAGCCTCCCGAGTAGCTGGGACTACAAGCGCCCGCCACCTCGCCCGGCTAGTTTTTTGTATTTTTAGTAGAGACGGGGTTTCACCGTGTTAGCCAGGATGGTCTTGATCTCCTGACCTCGTGATCCGCCCGTCTCGGCCTCCCAAAGTGCTGGGATTACAGGCTTGAGCCACCGCGCCCGGCCATATATATATTAATATATATAGATACAGAAACACATAAACATAGAGAAAAAATTAGAAATCACATCAAACTCTTGACAAGATATTTTAGGAGGTTTAGGATTACTATAATGGTGACTGAAAAGTATTAGCATTATGACATTTATTCCAATTAGAAGAGACTAATTAAATATAATTACATATATATTTGAAAACAATACATTCCAGTTTCATTTATGACATGCAAAGAGCTTAGAATTTGCCACTCATGTCTTTACAGTAAGAAAACTGAAAAACTGAAAATCAATGACTTTAACAATTTTTCTTGGACCCATGAGAGAGTTGAGGTTGCAGGGCAAAGCATCACCTCAAAATCTGAAGAGACAGGAGAATAAACAGAATCATAGATGAGGTCAGTTTACCTGGAGCAGAGCCATACGCGGGCAGGAATATTTACATGGTAACTGATGAATGGCTAAAGGCTGGGCGTGGACAAGCATAAGAGTGAGAAACTTCCACGGTGGCTCACGCCTGTAATCGCAGCACTTTGGGAGGCCGGAGAATTGCTTGAACCCTACAGGTGAAGGTTACAGTAAGCCGAGATTGCGCCACTGCACTCCAGCCTGGGTGACAGAGTGAGACTCTGTCTCCAAAAAATATTAATTAATTAAATAAAAGCTAGATTTATTTCAAATGTTTATATTCAAGTGATGAAACTATTTTTCCTCAGTAATCTTGAAATTTCATCTATTCATAATTACTAATTTTCTTCAGTAAAGATTGATGACTCTTTGAATCTATAAATAAAATTTTGTATGGCTGGGCATGGTGGCTCATGCCTGATTCCAGCACTTTGGGAGGCCAAGGCAGGTGGATCACTTGAGGACAGGAGTTTGAGACCAGCCTGGCCAACGTGGTGAAACTCCGTCTCTGCTAAAAATACCAAAATTAGCTGGGCGTGGTGGCACACGCCTGTAATTCCAGCTACTTGGGAGGTTGAGGCAGGAGACTCGCTGGAACCGCGGAGGCAGAGGCTGCAGTAAGTCAAGATTGCCACCACTGCATTCCAGCCTGGGTGACAGAGCGAGATTGTCTTAAAAGATTAAAAAAAAAAAAAAAGAAAACTGTGATTCTAGGACAGGCATTGTGGTGTACACCTGCAATCTTAGCACTTTGGGAGGTCAAGGTGGGAGGATCACTTATGGCCAGGAGTTCGAGACCTGCCTGGGCAACATGGCAAGACCCTGTCTCTAATAAATAAATAAAGAAATACAAAAATGCATAAATAAGCCAGCCAGGCATGGTGGCACATGCCTGTAGTCTCACCTACTCAGGAGGCTGAGTCTGGAGGATCACTTGAGCCCAGGAGGGTAAGGCTACAGTAAGCTATGATTGTGCCACTGCATTCCAGCCTCAGCAACAGAGTGAGACCCTGTCCTTGAAAAAAAGAGAAAATTTGTGATTCTATTTAAAACATAGGCAAATAAATCTTTATTTTTAAAACTCATTTCCCACTAATTGCCTGAGCAAGTATTCAATTAACTTATGTCATTATTTTTCTAATTCCTATATAAAATATTAACATATAATAGAAAAATCTTTTGAGGGTTCAAGAGATGTTTTTGTTTTTGTGTTTTGTTTTTCAGACGGAGTCTGTCTCTGTCACCCAGGCTGGAGTACAGTGGTGCGATCTTGGCTCACTGCAAACTCTGCCTCCCGTATTAAAGTGATTCTCATGCCTCAGCCTCTCGAGTAGCTGGGAGTAAAGGCCCCCAACACCATGCCCAGCTAATTTTTGTATTTTGAGTAGAGACAGAGTTTCAACATGTTGGCCAGACTGGTCTTGAACTCCTGACCTCAGGTGATCCGCCCACCTCAGGCTCCTGAAGTGCTGGGATTACAGGTGTGAGCCACTGCACCCAGCCAACAGATGTTTTAAAATACATTTTTTGGGGGCTGGGCGTGGTGGCTTATGCCTGTAATACCAGCACGTTGGGAGGCCAAGGCTGGTGGATCACCTGAGGTCAGGAGTTGGAGACCAGCCTGATTAACATGGAGAAACCCTGTCTCTGCTAAAAATACAAAATTAGCCGGGTGTGGTGGTGCATGCCTGTAATCCCAGTTACTAGCGAAGCTGAGGCAGCAGAATCACTGGAACCTGGGAGGCGAAGGTTGCGGTGAGCCGAGATCACACCATTGCACTCTAGCCTGGGCAACAAGAGCAAAAATCCGTCTCAAACAAAAAAAATTATTTTTTTGGTAGCTACACTTTCAGATATATTTCTGATTCAAGATGGCAGACTATGCCATGCGCAGTGGCTCACTCCTGCAATCTCATCACTCTAAGAGGTCGAGGCAGGACCTGAGGTCAGGAGTTCAAGACCAGCCTGGCCAGCACGGCGAAACCCCGTCTCTACTAAAAATACAAAAATTAGCTGGGTGCAGTGGTGCATGCTTGTAACTCCAGCTGAGGCAGGAGAATCGCTTGAACCTGGGAGGCAGAGGTTGCAGTGAGCTGAGATCGCGCCACTGCACTCCAGCCTGGAGACAGAGCAAGACTCCATCTCAAAAAAAAAAAAAAAAAAAAAGAAAAGTTGGCAGACTAAACACACACCTCCATCTTCTTTCCTTCCCAAGGTCTCAATGAATTATGGAATTATAGGAAAGAGCCAGCAGGTGGAATCCTATCAATGGAGAAAAAGAAGAGGAAGTTGCACTTAGCCCAACGCATGGTATGTAATGAAGGAAATCCTGGCAACTGGCGAACCCATGGTCAACAAAAAGAGCAGGGCTGTGCCAGGAAGCCATCTTTAGGGTAATTCATTAAGGAAGCATGCTTGGAATGACAGGGACTATCAGCTCCCTCCTCTTCTCCTCTTCCCCATGATTCATTCAACGAATATTTGTTGAGCACATTGCAAAGCACTAGGCACTGTTTTGAGTGTTTTGCCCTCAGGATAAAGCACATGAACAGTTTTCTAAAGTAAGTGGACAGGCAGCCCAAGGAGGGCACCCAATGAAGTGCTTCATGCCCAGGTAAAGGAGAGCAGAGCTTGCGCTGCCTTTAGAACTCCATGGCAGATGTGGGTTGGGAGCAGGACAGGCAGCTCTGCCTAGGAGAGAAACACACAAAACCTGTTCCATTGGAAATACAACCCTCCTGAATTTAGCAATTGTGGGGTTCCCCAGACTGCTCACCCACACATCTTTTATTTAATGAAGTATGCCCTGCCACTTACATGGAAGCTGCCAGCTCTCCCCTCAGGGAGAGGCCTGCTGGAAAACAGATCACTGATACAGAAACACACAAGCCCATCTCAGCCCAGACTAACCAATGGAGGGCTTTGCTCCTACTTATGAGTGAATGTCAGAGCTTGCTAAACAGGTGGAAAGGCCACAGAAGCATGGAAGAAAAGGACCGGGTGGGCATGGTGGCTCACTTTGGGAGGCTGAGGCAGGTGGAGCTCTTGAGCCTGGGAGTTCAAGACCAGCCTGGCCAACAGGGTGAAACCTTGTCTCTACTAAAAATACAAAAAAAAAAAAAAAAAAAAAAAAAAAAAATTAGCCAAGTATGGTGGCACATGTCTGTGGTCCCAACTACTTGGGAGGCTGAGGTGGGAGAATCATCTGAGCCTGGGAAGTTGAGGCTGCTGTGAGCTGTGTTCACACCACTGCACTTCAGCCTGGGCAAGAAGAGTGAGACCCTGTCTCAAAAAAACAAACAAACTAACTACAAAACAAAACAAAACAAAAACAAAAATAAAGGACCAAGATGAACTAACTGAATAATAGACCCCCATCACAAAGAGCAATACCTCTGAAAACAAGAGAATTTCAAATTGTCCTAATTAGTGTACATGGTATACTATGGCAGAATGCAAATGTACTATGCCATGTATTAGTGTTAAGATACATGGCATAGTGCAAAAAGTCTTCAGTGAAAGGACATTAATCAGACAACTGAATGAGTGATTGCCAAAATACTGTAAAGGATTGGGAAAATGATCAAGGGGATTAGCTGTGAACCAAATAATTGAGAGGACACAGTAGAGGAAGTATCTCAGAACATAAATCAGAAAGATAGCAGATGGAAGATATCTTAAGGTAAAGAAGGTAAAGAAGAAGAGAACAAAGACAACAGAGTGGGAAAATAAATAACAAAAGAAAATTTTCCCTAACTTAGGCAAAAATAACCCAGGAAGTATCAAACAGGACTAATTAAAAACGTCCACACATTCTAGTGAGATTTCAGAAATCCAAAAGTCTTCAGTAGTGGGAGTTGAAAAACCATGTCACTTGCAAAGTATCCAAATTCAGACTACTGTCATATTTCTCATCACCAAGTGCCAGAAGGAATTGGAAAAACATCTTCAAAGATGGGGGAGAAAAGTGTTAGACCTAAAATGCTATGCTTAACTAAGGCATCCATCAAATGTGAAGATAAATTAAAGATATTTTCAGACATAAAGATATTCAAAAAAGTCTAATCCTTCATGAGAAATTTTTAAGGGGATTTTCCGGAAAAAAAAAATCTAAACAAATCCCAAAAAGGAAGATGACATGGGAGTAGGAACTAGAAATTGAAGTACAGTGGCTCACACCTGTAATCCCAACATTTTGGAGGCTGAGGAGGGAGGATCGCTTGAGCCCAGGAGTTTGAGACCAACCTGGACAACATAGGCATAGTGGCACATGTCTGTAGTCCCAGCTACTTTGGAGGCTGAGGTGGGAGGATCCTTGAACCCAGGAGGTCAAGGCTGCAGTGGGCTGAAATCATGCCACTGCAATCCTCCAGCCTGAGTGACAGAGCCAGACCTTTACATTAGTCTGTCTCACGCTGCTATAAAGAACTGCCCAAGACTGAGTAATTGATAGAGGAAAGAAGTTTAATTGACTCACAGTTCCACATGGCTGGGAAGGCCTCAGGAAACTTACAATCATGGCAGAAGGGGAAGCAAACACGTCCTTCTTCACATGATGGCAAGAAGGAGAAGTGCCAAGCAAAAGAGGGAAAAGCCCCTTATAAAACCATCAGATCAGCTGGGCATGGTGGCTCACACCTGTAATCCCACCACTTTGGGAGGCCAAGGCGAGTGGATCATTTGAGCTCAGGAGTTTGAGACCAGACTGACCAATATGGTGAAACCCCATCTCTACTAAAAATATAAAATAATTAGCCGGACATGGTGGTGCGTGCCTGTAATCCCAGCTACTTGGGAGTCTGAGGCAGGAGAATTTCTTGAACCCAGGAGGCAGAGGTTGCAGTGAGCTGAGATTGCGCCACTGCACTCCATCCTGGGCGACAGAGCAAGACTGTGTCTCAAAAAAAAAAAAAAAAATCAGATCTTGTGAGAACTCACTCACTGTCATGAGTGAGAACAGCAGCATGGGGGTAACCACACCCATGATTCAATTACCTCCTACCGGCTCCCTCCCGTGACACGTGGGGATTATGGGAGCTACAATTTAAAATTAGATTTGGGGCCGGGTGCGGTGGCTCAAGCCTGTAATCCCAGCACTTTGGGAGGCCGAGGTGGGTGGATCACGAGGTCAGGAGATCGAGACTATCCTGGCTAACATGGTGAAACCCCGTCTCTACTAAAAATACAAAAAGCTAGCTGGGCGTGGTGGCGGGCACCTGTAGTCTCAGCTACTTGGGAGGCTGAGGCGGGAGAATGGCGTGAACCCGGGAGGCGGAGCTTGCAGTGAGCCGAGATCACGCCACTGCACTCCAGCCTGGGAGACACAGCGAGACTCCGTCTCAAAAAAAATAAAATAAAATTAAATAAATAAATAAATAAATAAATAAATAAATAAATAAAATTAGATTTGGGTGGGGACACAGCCAAACTGTATCAACCTTGTCTCAGGAAAAACAAACAAACAAAAAACAGAAAAGGCTGGATGCGGTGGCTCACACCTGTAATCCCAGCACTTTGGGAGGCTGAGGTGGACGGATCACCTGGGGTCAGGAGTTTGAGACCAGCCTGACCAAGCCCGTCTCTACTAAAAATACAAAAATTAGCCAGTTGTGGTGGCATGCATCTGTAATCCCAGCTACTCGGAAGGCTGAGGCAGGAGAATCGCTTGAACCTGGGGGGCAGCGGTTGCAGTGGGCCGAGATCACACCACTGCAGTCCAGCCTGGGGTGACAGAGTGAAATTCCATCTCAAAAAAAAAAAGAAAGAAAAAAGTAAAGTACAACAATATGATTAATGATAGAAATAAAAAAGGATACATTAGATATTGGTATTAGGAAGGTTCTCCTTTGATTGCCCAACTATTCACGAACTAGGGTTTTATGAATCAGGATGTCAAAAAAATATAAACTAGGGTTACATATGTGTATTTTAATCCGTTCCAGCACACTAGTTCTATAATAATCATGTTTGCATATTCACAGTTTTTATGATATTTCTTTGGTTTTCCTCTTTTAGGATTTATTCATTCATTCAACAAATGTTTGCTCAGCACCTATTACATGCTAGGAACTGTTCTTGGGAATGGGAATACTCAATGAACACAGCAAAACCCCCTCATGGACTTACTTTCTAGTGAGAAGGCTATGATAACATTTAAATATTCTGGGGAGACACTAGTTCCCTAAATGTACACAACACTCCTGACATCAAATTTGTGCGTCTTTTTCCACACCAGCCAATCTCTGACCAGCTAGCTGTCCTCCAATGTAATGCAATTCTGACTCTATCCACCTGTAGTTAATGTCAGAACTCACAAATTAAAGAGTTCAGTCTCACACAACTGCCCCGATTTCAGATGCTAACGGCAAGCCCAGACCTCCCACACTTCTGACCAACTTGCTGCACATCACAGCTTCCTATGACATCCATGGGTTTGACAATTTGCTAGAATGGCTTGCAGAACTCAGGGAAACACTTTACTTACATTTACCAGTTTATTATAAAAGGTGCAACTCAGAAACAGCCAACTAAATAAATGCATAGGACAAGACTGGGGGGAAGGTGCTCCATGCCCCCTCCAGGTGGAACACCTTCCTAGCACCTCAATGTGTTCACCAGCTCAGAAGCTTTCAGAATTCAATACTTTGGGGGTTTCCTGGAGCATGATTGATTAAATCATTGGCTCCTCTCCTTTGGGCATAGGGCGGGGCATGCTGAAAGTTTCAGCCTTTTAGTCACATAACTGGGTCTCCTGGCAGCCAGCCCACATCCTGGGGTTATCTAGGGGCTGTCCGAAGTCACTTCGTTCGCTTAAATTCAGGTGTGAGCTTAAATGTTTGTTTTGTTTGTTTGTTTAGTTGAGTTTTGTTTGTTTTTGAGACAGAGTGTCACTCTGTTGCCCAGGCTGGAGTGCAGTGGCACGATCTTGGCTCACTGCAATCTCCACCCCTTGGGTTCAAGTGATTCTCCTGCCTCAGCCTCCAGAGTAGCTGGAATTACAGGCGCGTGCCACCATGCCCGACTGATTTTTGTATTTTTAGTACAGACAGGGTTTCTCCATGTTGACCAGGCTGGTCTCAAACTCCTGGCCTCAGTTGATCCGCAAAGTGCCGGGATTACAGACGTAAGCCACTGTGCCTGGCCCAGGTGGCCATATTCTTACTGTGTGTTCAGATGGCAGAGAGACAGAAAGCAAGCTCTCTCATGGCTCTTCTTATAAGGGCACTAGTCCCATCACGTGGGCTGCATCCTCATGATCGAATTACCTCCCAAAGGCCCCATCTCCAAACACCATTACACTGGGGATTAAGATTGCAACATGTGAGTTTGGAGAACACAAGCATTCAGTCCATAGCACACTGTAGGAAGTCTGAAGCTGGGGTAACATTAGTATTTTAAAACTATTTAATATTAACTGATTTTTTTCACGGTTTAGCCATTAAAAGATTAATGATCTGCTGAATACTTCTTGAAAGTCTGTTAACTCCAACAGGAAATTCCCTCTTTGGAGATAATTATCCCCTGGAGATGACTGACAGAATGAGCCAAATAATTCCAGCCAAAAGCCACATCAACACAGTATGTCAGTTTCATGTGCAGTCTGATCTGCTTTTCTAAATTTAATTTAGATAATGAGTATGTGAATATAGAGACTTTGTTGTGATAGATATGTATCTATTTGTGAAAATGAAGATGGTAACCAAGCTTTGAAACAAAGGCTGTCTACATTTATCAATTGGCAACATGTTGTGTGTGGTCAATAAATCCTAAAAGATGACAGCTCTTGCACTGAAAACATTAAAAATCTTCTGTTTGCATTTATGACATGTCACTCAGGCAGCAGAGGGAGATATGGCTGTATACCTTTTAGCAGTTGTTTCATCAACTAGCAATAGGAAAGATACAGGGCCAGGTGCAGTGGCTTACACCTGTAATCCCAGCACTGTGTGAGGCCAAGGCAGGAGGATTGCTTGAGCCCAGAAGTTCAACACCAGCCTGGGCAACACAGTAAGACGTCATCTCTATTTCTCAAAAAAAAAATATATATATATATTTCCTTTTTTGAGATGGAGTCTCTGCTACCTAGGCTGGAGTGCAGTGGTGCGATCTCGGCTCACTGCAACCTCTGCCTCCCAGGTTCAAGTGATTCTCCTGCCTCAGCCTCCCTAGTAGCTGGGACTATAGGCGCCCGCCACCACACCCAGCTAATTTTTGTATTTTTAGTAGAGATGGGGTTTCTTGCATAGTCATATCTTCATATGTACATATTGAAATGCTCATTTCCTTTTCTTTTTTTTTTTTTTTTTTTTTGAGACGGAGTCTCGCTCTGTCGCCCAGGCTGGAGTGCAGTGGCCACATCTCAGCTCACTGCAAGCTCTGCCTCCCAGGTTCACGCCATTCTCCTGCCTCAGCCTCCCGAGTAGCTGGGACTACAGGCGCCGCCACCTCGCCCGGCTAGTTTTTTGTATTTTTTAGTAGAGATGGGGTTTCACCATGTTCGCCAGGATGGTCTCGATCTCCTGACCTCGTGATCCACCCGTCTCGGCCTCCCAAAGTGCTGGGATTACAGGCTTGAGCCACCGCGCCTGGCCGCTCATTTCCTTTTCTAAAGATTAAAAAATTTTAATTGATATATAATTGTACAAACTTACAGGGATCCATGTGATATTTCAATATATGAATACATTTAGTGGTCAAATTGAGGTAAATGGGATATCCATCACCTTTAACATTTATCATATTGCTGTGTTGGGAACACTCAAATTTCTCTCTTGTAGCTATTTAAAAATATACGGCTGGGTGTGGTAGCTCATGCCTGTAATCCCAGCACTTTGGGTGGCCAAGGCGGGCGCATCACCTGAGGTTGGGAGTTCGAGACCAGCCTGACCAACATGGAGAAACCCCATCTCTACTGAAAATACAAAATTAGCCGGGCGTGGTGGTGTGCACCTGTAATCCCAGCTACGCGGGAGGCTGAGGCAGGATAATCGCTTGAGCCTGCCTCAAGCGAGAGGCAGAGGTTGAGTGGGCTGAGATCGCACCATTGTACTCCAGCCTGGGGAACAGAGCGAGACTCTGTCTCAAAAAAAATAAATAAGTAAAAATAAATAAGATACAGATATATATATACACACACACACACACACACACACACAAACATTGTTGTTAGCTATAGTCACCCATCTGTGCTATAGGATGCTAGAATGTATTCCTCCTTTTCTTTCTTTTTTTTTTTTTTTTTTGAGATGGAGTCTCATTCTGTCACCCAGGCTGGGAGTGCAATGGGGCAATGTCGGCTCACTGCAACCTCCACCTCCTGAGTTCAAGCAATTCTCCTGCCTCAGCCTCCTGAGTAGCTGGGATTACAGGTATGCACCACCACACCCAGCTAATTTTTGTAATTTTTAGTAGAGATGGGTTTTCACCATGTTGGCCAGGCTGGTCTTGAACTCCTGACCTCAGGTAATCCACCCACCTCGGCCTCCCAAAGTACTGGGAATACAGGTGTGAGCCACCGCACCCGGCCTATTCCTCCTTTCTTTTTTTTTTTTTTTTTTTTTGAGACGGAGTCTCGCTCTGCCGCCCAGGCTGGAGTGCAGTGGCCGGATCTCAGCTCACTGCAAACTCCGCCTCCCGGGTTCACGCCATTCTCCTGCCTCAGCCTCCCAAGTAGCTGGGACTACAGGTGCCCGCCATCTCGCCCGGCTAGTTTTTTGTATTTTTTTTAGTAGAGACGGGGTTTCACCGTGTTAGACAGGATGGTCTCGATCTCCTGACCTCGTGATCCGCCCGTCTCAGCCTCCCAAAGTGCTGGGATTACAGGTTTGAGCCACCGCGCCCGGCCTATTCCCTTCTAACTGTAATTTTGCATCCGTTAACCAAACTCTTCCTATTCCCCCTCCCCTTACTCTTCCAAGCCTCTGGTAACCACTATATTTCCTTTATTTCTGTTTTATGATACAGGCACACCTAATTTTACTGCACTTTGCTTTATTGTACTTTGCAGATATTATATGACTTATTTTTTTTGCTTTTTAGGGATGGGGTCTCACTATGTTTCTCAGGCAGCAGACATATTGTATTTTTTGCAAATTGAAGGTTTGTGGCCACACTCCATTAAGCAAGTTGATCAGTGCCATTTTTCCAACAGCATGTGCTCACTTCATGCCTCTATGTCACATTTTGCTAATTCTCATAATATTTTAAGCTTTCCAGTACTATTATAACTGCATGGTAATCTGTGACCAGTGATCTTTCATGTTACTATTGTAATTGTTTTGAGGCACCACATAAACCACTGAACTTAATCAGTAAATGTTGTCTGTGGTCTGATTGTTCCACCAACTGGCCATTCCCCCATCTCTCTTCCTCTGCTTGGACTTCCCTATTCCCTACGACACAACGATATTGAAATTAGGCCAGTTAATAACACCACAGTGTCCCTAAGTGTTCAAGTGAAAAGAGTCACATGCCTCTCACTTTGAATCAAAAGCTAGAAATGATTAATCTTTTTTTTTTTTTTTTTTTTTTTTTTTTTTGAGACGGAGTCTCGCGCTGTGTCACCCAGGCTGGAGTACAGTGGCGCGATCTCGGCTCACTGCAAGCTCCGCCTCCCAGGTTCACGCCATTCTCCTGCCTCAGCCTCCGAGTAGCTGGGACTACAGGCGCCCGCCACCGCGCCCGGCTAATTTCTTCTGTTTTTAGTAGAGACGGGGTTTCACCATGTTAGCCAGGATGGTCTCGATCTCCTGACCTCGTGATCCACCCGCCTCGGCCTCCCAAAGTGCTGGGATTACAGGCTTGAGCCACCGCGCCCGGCCGAAATGATTAATCTTAATGAGGAAGGCATGTCAAAAGCTGAGACAGGCCAAAAGCTAGGCCCCTTGCATCACACAGGCAAATTGTGAATGCAAAGGAAAAGTTATTGAAGGAAGTTAAAATTGCTACTACGGTAAATACATGAATCATAAAGCAAAACAGCCTTATTGCTGAAATGGAGAAAGCCTGAGTGGTCCAAACAGAAGATCGAACCAGCCACAATGTTCCCATAAGCCAAAACCTAATCCAGAGCAAGGCCAATTCTTTTTTTTTTTCTTTTCTTTTTAATAATTTAAATTAGAGACAGGGTTTTACCATGTTGCTCAGGCTAGTCTCAAACTCCTGGGCTCAAGCAATCTGCTCACATCAGTCCCCCAAAGTGCTGGGATTACAGGCATGAGCCACCACACCCATCCACTCTCTCCAGTTCTATGAAGACTGTGAGAGGTAAGGAAGCTAGAAAAGTTTGAAGCTGGCAGAGGATGTTTCATGAGGTTTAATGAAAGAAGCCATCTATCTACATAGTGAAAGTACAAGGTGAAACAAGTACTCATGTAGAAGCTGCAGCAAGTTATCCAGAAGACCTAATGAAGATCATTGATGAAGATGACTACTTTTTTTTTTTTTTTTGAGATGGAGTCTCACACTGTCGCCTGGGCTGGAGTGCAGTGGCGCAATCTCAGCTCACTGCAACCTCTGCCTCCCAGGTTCAAGTGATTCTGCTGCCTCAGCCTCCCGAGTAGCTGGGATTACAGGTCCGCCACCACACTCAGATAATTTTTTGCATTTTTAGTAGAGACGGGGTTTCACCATGTTGGCCAGGCTGGTCTCAAACTCCTGACCTCATGATTCGCCCACCTCAGCCTCCCAAAGTGCTGGGATTACAGGTGTGAGCCACTGCACCCAGCTGAAGATGACTACATTAAGCAGACTTTCGATGTAGACAAACGGCCTTCTTTTGGAAGAAGATGCCATCTAGAACTTTCCTAGCTAGAGAGGAGAAATCAGTGCCTGGCTTCAAGGCTGACTCTCTGAATAGGGCCTAACGCAGCTGGTGACCTTAAGTTGCAGCCAATGCTCATTTACCATTCTGAAAATCCTAGGGCTTTTAATCCTAAGCATTATGCTAAATCTGATCTGCCTGTGCTCTGTAAGCAGAACAACAAAGCCTGGGTGACAGCACATCTGTTTACAGCATGATTTACTGAATATTTTACGCCAACTGCTTGAGACCTACTACTCAGAAAAAAGGATTCCTTTCAAAGTGTTAGCACTCATTAACACAACACACCTGGTCACTCAGGAATGCTAGCGGAAATTTACATGTAGTCATTTTCATGCCTGCTAATATAACATACATTCTGTGGCCCATGGATCAGGGAGTAATTTTGACTTTTAAGTTTCATTATTCTTATTCTTATTTTATTTATTTATTTTGAGATGGAGTCTCGCCCTGTCTCCCAGGCTAGAGTATAATGGCGTGATCTCGGCTCACTGAAATCTCTGCCTCCCAGGTTCAAGTGATTCTCCTGCCTCAGCCTCCCGAGTAGCTGGGGTTATGGGTACCCGCCATCACACCCTGCTAATTTTTCTATTGTTAGTAGAGACAGGGTTTCACCATGTTGGCCAGGCTGGGCTCGAACTCCTGACCTTAGGTGGTCTGCCTGGCCCAGCCTCCCAAAGTGCTGGGATTATATGTGTGAGCCATATAATCCCTTGGGAGGCTGAGGCAGGAGAATTGCTTGAACCCAGGAGGCAGCAGTTGCAGTGAGCCAAGATTGTGCCATTGCACTCCAGTCTGGGCAACAGAGTGAGACTCTGTCAAAAAAAAAAAAAAAAAAAAGAAATGAAGAGAGAGAGAGAGAAGAAAGAAAGAAAGAGAGAGAGGGAGGGAGGGAGAGAAGGAAGGAAGGAAGGAAGGAAGGAGGAAGGAAGCAAGGAAGGAAGGAAGGAAGGAAGGAAGGAAAGAAAGTGGAACCTGAAGATGTAACTGAATTTCTGCAATCTCGTGATCAAACCTGAATAGATGAGGAGTTCCTTCCTATGGATGAGCACAGAAAGTGGTGTCTTGAGATAGGATCTACTGACCACTTTTTGTCACTATAGATTAGTTTACTTTTCTAAAATTTTCTAAAAATGAAATAATAGAATATATACCCTTTTTTGTCTGGCTTTTTTTGCCCAGCATACAGGCATCCCTCGGAGATATTGCAGGTCCAGCTCCAGGCCACCACAAGAAAGCAAATTCTACCATAAAGCAATCAACAAAGGGTAAAATGTAGATCAGCAAGTGCTTAGGGATGGGATTGTATGGTGAGATTAGGAGAGATTACCACAGGGTATGAGAAAACTTTGGAGGTGATGGATATGTTCATCATCTTGGTTGTGTTAACAGTTTCTCAGGTGAATAATATGTCAAAAGTTCTCAAATTGCACACTGTTAAGATGTACCATTTATTTTATGTCAACTATACCTTAAAACTGTTTTTTTTTTTTTTTTAAATAATGTTTTAAAAAGAAAAAACATCAGTCCGGGAGTGGTGGCTCATGCCTGTAATCCCAGTACTTCGGGAGGCCAGGGTGGGAGAATCACTTGAAGCCAGGAGTTTGAGACCAGCCTGGCCAACATGGCGAAACCCCATCTCTACTAAAAGTACAAAAATTAGCTGGGCATGGTAGCATGCGCCTGTAATCCCTGCTACTCCAGAGGCTGAGGCAGGAGAATTGCTTGAACTCGGGAGGCAGAGGTTGCAGTGAACCAAGATCATGCCACTGGCACTCCAGCCTGGGTGAAAGAGCAAGATTCCATCAAAAACAAAAAACAAAAAAAACTCAACGAAATACACAGTCTTTGTTTAGATCCTGTTTTGAATCATTTATAAAAAGACACTTGACACCTGGGGCATATTTGAATACTGACTGGATATTATATTCTGTTAAGAAATTATTACTATTTGTTGGTGTGAGAATGGTATTGCAATGTTAAAAAATGTCTGTCTTGGTCCATTTAGACTGCTATAACTCAATACCATAGACCGAGTATAAACAACAGAAACTTGTTTTTCATGGTTCCAAATACTGAAAGCCAAAAGCAAAGGCACTGGCAGATTCAGTGTCTCATGAGAGTCCCGGTCCATTTCCTGATTCATAAAAGGTACCTTCTCGGCTGGGCGCAGTGGCTCACACCTGTAATCCCAGCACTTTGGGAGGCCGAGGCAGACAGATCACATGGTCAGGTGATCGTGACCATCCTGGCTAACACGGTGAAACCCCGTCTCTACTAAAAATACAAAAAATTAGCCGGGCGAGGTGGCAGGCGCCTGTAGTCCCAGCTACTCGGGGGGGCTGAGGCAGGAGCATGGTGTGAACCCGGGAGGCGGAGGTTGCAGTGAGCCAAGAGTGCGCCACTGCACTCCAGCCTGGGCGACAGAGCGAGACTCCGTCTCACAAAAAAAAAGGTACCTTTTCCCTGTATCCTCATGTTGTGGAAGAGGGAAAGAGGGAAAGTAGCTCTCTGGGTTTTTGGGTTTCGATTTGTTTTGTTTTGTTTTTGAGAGTCTGTCTGCCACCCAGGCTGGTGTGCAGTGGCGTGATCACTACAGTCTTGACCTCCTGGGCTCAAGCGATCCTCCCACCTTAGCCTCCTGAGTAGCTGAGACTACAGGCATGTACACCATATCGGCTAATTTTTTTTTTTTTTTAACAGATGAAGTCTCACTACGTTGCCCAGGCTGGTCTCAAACTCCTGGGTCAAGTGATCCTCCTGCCTCAGCCTCCCAAAATGCTGGGATTACAGGTGTAACCCATCTTACCCAGCCTCTGGGACCTTTTTTAATAAGGACCCTAGCCCCACTCATGAGGGTGAAGTCCTCAGGTACTAATCACCTCCCATAGGCTCTATCTTCTAATACCATGTGATGGTTAATATCAAGTGTTAATTTGATTGGATTGAGGGAGGCAAAGTATTGTTTCTGAGTGTGTTTGTGAGGGTGTTGCCAGAGGAGCTTAACATTTGAGTTAGTGGACTGAGGGAGGCAGACCCATCCTCAGTCTGGGTGGGCCCTATCCAATCAGCTGCCAGCACTGCTAGAAAAAGCAGGCAGAAGAAGGTGGAATGAGCTGACTTGCTGAGCCTCCCGGCCTTCATCTTTCTTCCATGCTGGATGCCTTCTTCCCTTGAACATTAGAGCCCAAGTTCTTTGGCTTTTGGACTCTTGGACTAGTGGTTTGCCAGGGGCTCTTGGACCTTTGGCCACAGATGAAGGCTGCACTGTCCTCCCTACTTTCGAGATTTGGGGATTCGGACTGAGCCACTGCTGGCTTCCTTGCTCATCTTGCAGACGACCTATTGTGGGACTTCACTTGGTGATCCTGTGAGTCAATACTCCTTAATAAACCCTTTCATGACCGGGTGCAGTGGCTCACGCCTGAAATCCCAACACTTTTTAGTACGAGGCAGGTGGATTACGAGGTCAGGAGATCGAGACCATCCTGGCTAACAGGTGAAACCTCATCTCTACTAAAAATACATAAAAAAATTAGCTGGGCGTGGTGGCGGGCGCCTGTAGTCTCAGCTACTTGGGAGGCTGAGACAGGAAAATGGTGTGAACCCGGGAGGTGGAGCTTGCAGTGAGCCAAGATCGTGCCACTGTACTCAGCCTGGGCGACAGAGGGAGACTCTGTCTCAAAAAATAATAAATAAATAAATAAATAAATATAAAATAAAAAATAAACTCCCTTTCATATGTACATCCATCCTATTAGTTCTTTCCCTCTAGAGAACCCTGACTAATATATACCATCACATTGGTGATTAGATTTCTTTTTTTTTTTTTGACAGAGGATCTTGCTCTGTACTCCAGCTGGAGTGCAGTGGCGTAATTACTGTTCCCTGCAGCCTCAAACTCCCGGGCTCAAGCGATCCCCCAGCCTCAGCCTCCCAAAGTGCTGGGATTACAGGTGCACACCATTGCGGTCGGCTGATTAGGCTTCAAGATATGAATTTTTGGGGGCACACAAACATTCAGACCATAGCAGTATCTCTTACAAATACAGACTGAAGTACTTAATGATGAAATTCTAAGATATCTGGGATTTGCCAAGTTTGGGGAAATGATGGATATGGATGAAACAAGATTGGCCAAATATTACTAATACAGGATTTAAATGGTGGTTACATGGGGTTTGTTATAGTATTGTCTTTATTTATGTGTATGTTGAGATTCACATAACATTATGTTTTATGAGTTTTTGTTTTGTTTTATGGTTTCTTTGTTTTGTTTTGTTTGTTTGGTTTTTGAGACAGAGTTCTGCTCTTTTTGCCCAGGCTGGAGTGCAGTGACGCAATCTCGGCTCACTGCAACCTCCACCTCCCAGGTGCAAGCGATTCTCTGGCCTCAGCCTCCTTAGTAGCTGGGATTACAGGCACCCACCACCATGCCTGGTGAATTTTTTTATTTTTAGTAGGGATGGGGTTTCACCATGTTGGCCAGGCTGGTCTCAAACTCCTGACCTCAAGTGATCCACCTGCTTCAGCTCCCAAACTGCTGGGATTACAGGTGTAAGCCACCATGCCCGGTCGTTTTATAGTTTTTTTTTTAAAAGGAGGTTTATTCTAGTCATGCTCAGAAACAGTGTGCTAGACTAAATGACTTCTAACTTTTCCATCTGAGAAAACATACCTTTTCTATTGGGTGATGATTTCTATTATTAACCACCTGCTTCTCACTAGAAACAAAAAATTGAAGTCTGAAGGACACACAGGGTTTTTAAATTTTTTCCAATTACTCAAACATTTATGCTGATATACTGTTGGAATCATTATTTATTTGTTTGTTTATTTTTTGAGGCAGTGTCTCTGTTACTTAGGCTGTGGCACAGTGATGCAATCACAGCTCACTGCAGCCTTGACCTCCCAGGCTCAAACAATCCTACCACCTCATCCTCCTGAATAGCTGGGATTACAGGTGCACATCATACCAGGCTAACTTTTTTTATTTTTTGTAGCGATGGGGTCTCGTTTTGTTGCCCAGGCTGGTCTTGAACTCCTGGGCTCAAGCAGCCCTCCCGCCTCAGCCTTCCAAAGTGCTGAGATTACAGGCATTAGCCACCTCGCCCAGACAGAATAATTACTTTAAACATGAAAAAGAGCCTTGCCTATGGAGGGGTGACCCAGCTCAGGTTGGAAATGGAGCAGGTCAAAACTCCCATGCTGATCAGTGGTGGGATTGCACCTGTGAATAAATGATGCATTCCAGCCTGGGCAACATAGCAACGCTCCTTTTTTTTTTTTTTTTTTGAGAAAGAGTCTTGCTTTTTCACCCAGGCTGGAGTGCAGTGGTGCGATTACAGCTCACCGCAACCTCAACATCCCCGGCTCAAGCGATCCTCCCATTTCATCCTCCCCAGTAGCTGGAACTACAGGTGCACAGCACCACACCCAGCTAATTTTTTCATTTTTTGTAGAGACAGGGTCTCACTATGTTATGTAGGCTGGTCTTGAACTCCTAGGCTCAAACCATCCTCCCACCTTGGCCTCCCAAGTTGTTGGGATTACAGGCATGAGCCACCACACCCAGACCCATCTCACATTTAAAAAAGGAAAAAAAAAAAAAAAGCCAGTGGTATCTGCTATTTTAAAACTTCTTTCTTCTTATCTCACCCAAAATATCTCACAGAAATAACCTGCCACTAAAGAGAGAACATGTTATCATCACTGTGAAACTCAAATAAAGTGAATTACATTTTCTTTTGATTGGAGAAGAGAAAAGTTGCTCTGATCTTTCCTAACCAGATACAATTTTCTAAATAAAAAAACTGAGCCAAACTGGAAACTAACTGTAGGAGCAAATTATCTGTGGGTTAAATAATTATGACAATATTATTTTCAAAAAGTTAAAAATATGGCTCACAAATGAGAACGAACACATGTCAAAGATATTTTCTCAACTCATCAATAAAGGAACAAACAATAAAGCCAGCTCAATGGGTATTTGACAAAATGAGTATATCACTGAAAAAGGGAAATTTTAGGCTGGGCTCAGTGGCTCATGCCTGTAATCCCAGCACTTAGAGAGCCAAGGCGGGCAGATCACAAGGTCAAGAGATCGAGACCATCCTGGCCAACATGGTGAAACCCCGTCTCTACTAAAAATACGAAAATTAACTGAGTGTGGTGGTGCACACCTGTAGTCCCAGCTACTTGTGAAGCTGAGGCAGGAGAATTGCTTGAACCTGGTGGGTGGGAGTTGCAGTGAGCCGAGATTACGCCACTGCACTCCAGCCTAACAATAGAGCGAGACTCTGTCTCAAAAAAAAAAAAGGGGGGGGGTACATTTTAAGTAAGATTCTTTATCTTTCTTTTTCTTCTTCTTCTGATGAGACAGGGTCTCATCCTTTTGCCCAGGCTGGAGTGCTGTGGTGCAATCTCGGGTCACTGCAGCCTTGGCATCTCAGGCTCAAGCGATCCTCCCATCTCAGCCTTCCGAGTAGCTGGGACTACAGGCATGCACCACCACACCCGGCTACTTTTTTTTTTTTAATGTAGAGATGGTGTTTCACTATGTTGGCCAGGCTGGTCTCAAATTCCTGGCCTCTAGTGATCCACACGCCTAGGCCTCTGAAAGTGCTGGGACTACAGGTGTGAGCCACTGCACCCAGCCTCATTATTACTTCTTGCAGCTGAATGTAAAACTATAAAATCTCAAAATTAAAAGTTTAAGTATTATTATTATATTTTTGAGACAGAATCTTGCTCTGTCACCCAGGCTGAAGTGCAGAGTGACACGATCTTGGCTCACTGTAACCTCGGCTTCCCAGATTCAAGCAATTCTCCTGCCTTAGCCTCCCAAGTAGGTGGGATTACAGGTGCATGACACCATGCCAGGCTAATTTTTAGAGATGGGGTTTCACCGTGTTGGCCAGGCTGATCTTGAACTCCTGACCTCGTGATCCACCCGCCTCGGCCTCCCAAAGTGCTGGGATTACAGGCATGAGCCACTGCGTCTGGCCAATTAATTTTTCTTTTTATGAAATGGAGTCTTGCTCTGTCACTCAGGCTGGAGGGCAGTGGTGCAATCTCAGCTCACTGAGACCTGTGCCTCCCAGGTTCAAGCTATTCTCTTGCCTCAGCTTCCTGTGTAGCTGGGACAACAGGCGCCTGTCACCACGTCCAGCTAATTTTTGAATAGTAGAGACAAGGTTTTGCCATGTTGGCCAGGCTGGTCTTGAACTCCTGACCTCAGGTGATCCTCCTGCCTCAGCCTCCCAAAGTGCTTGGATTACAGGCGTCAGCCACTGTGCCTGGCCCAAAGGTTTAATTTTAAAAAATAGATTGTTGGCGGGGCCTGGTGGCTCACGCCTGTAATCCCGGCACTTTGGGAGGTCGAGGCTGGTAAATCACCTGAGGTCAGGAGTTCGAGACCAGCCTGGCCAACATGGTGAAACCCTGTCTCTACTAAAAATACAAAACATTAGCCAGGCTTTGTGGCAGGTGCCTGTAATCCCAGCTACTCGGGAGGCTGAGTCAGGAGAATCGCTTGCACCTGGGAGGTGGAGGGTGCCATGAACTGAGATCGCACCATTGCACTCCAGCTTGGGCAACAAGAGTGAAACTCCATCTTAAAAACAAAAAACAAAAAACAAAACAACAACAACAAAAAACAGATTGTTCAGTTACAGACAAAAGTGGTTAATATATGACAATAAACTTTGGTATTATATTTCTACCAGACAAAAATTATTTTTACCTCTATTGGACAAAAATCTACAATTTTACATGTACTTCAAAATCTAGATCTTTAATCAATAATGATGAGTCAAAGAAAGGGACTTTCCCTAGGACGGGGTCAGCAAACTGTGGACCAAAGGCCAACCTCAGTCACTGGCCTGTTCTGGGATAGCCGAAGTTAAGAATGGTTTTTACATTTTTCAGGATTGCAAAAAACACAAACCCGCCTCTTTACAAAAAAAGTTTGCTGATTCATAGATCTTGGATATGGACATCAATTTTTTTTTTTTTGGCTGGGTGAGGTGTCTCACACCTGTAATCCCAGCACTTCGTAAGGCCGAGGCAGGAGGATCTCTTGAGGCCAGGAGTTCAAGAACACCCTGGGCAACATGGTGAAACCCTGTCTCTACTAATAATACAAAAATTACCAGGGCGTAGTGGTGGGTGCCTGTACTCCCAGCTACTCAGGAGGTTGAGGCAGAAGAATTGCTTGAACCTGGGAGGTGGAGGTTACAGTGAGCTAAAATGGCACCACCGCACTCTAGCCTGGGCGACAAAGTGAGACTCTGTCTCAAAAAAAAAAAAAAAAAAAAAAATTATATTTTTAACAGACAAGAGTCTTGCTCTTGCTCTGGTACCTAGGCTGGAGTGGCAAGGTCGTAGCTCAATGCAGCCTTGAACTCTTGGGTTCGAGCAATTCTCCTGCCTCAGCCTCCCACATAACTAGGACCACAGGTACGTGCCACCATGCCTGGCTAATTTTTTTTTTTTTTTTGTAAAGACAGGTCTCCCTGTATTGCCCAGGCTGGTCTTGAACTCTTGCCTCAAGCAATCCTCCCACCTCAGCCTCCCACAGTTCTGGATTACAGAAATGAGCCCCTGCTTCTGGCCTGGACAATATTTTTCGCAGCCCTGTAATATGTTCTTTAAGGAATTCTTCATGAATTTCATCATCTGTGAATAACGTTGGTCTTCTGGTAGCTTCTCAATTCAGAACCCAGTGCAGAATATGGTCTTACTAGCTCACTGCTTACCAAAAATTAAGGCTAACCAATCATTCATGATGTAATATTGTAGCTGTAATTTGTTGGAGTCATAATAAGTTGAAAATGTTCACAACCTTTCCCAAAACTATCAGCTGATAGTAAAGGCCTACTAAACTCATTTTTACTGTTTTTTTCATGCTCAAGGATTACTAGGAATATCACCTCCAGGTGTTGGAAGAAAATACAATTTTTTTCCATCTAAAATCTTACATTATGTTTCCTTTTTTCTTTTCTTTGAGATGAAGTCTCGCCCCGTCCCCAAGAATGGAGTGCAATGGTGCGATCTCAGCTCACTGCAACCTCCGCCTCCTGGGTTCTAGTGATTCTCCTGCCTCAGCCTCCCAATTAGCTGAGACTACAGGCACGTGCCACCATGCCCAGCTAATTTTTGTATTTTTAGTAGAGACGAGGTTTCACCATGTTCGTCTGACGTTGTGGTCCGCAGCACTGCCCGCCTCGGCCTCCCAAAGTGCTGGGATCACGAGCATGAGCTACCACACCCAGCCTATAAGTTTCTTTGGTTAAAGAAGGGCAGGTAATTTTTAGATGCCTTATATGATATTAGCATTCATTCAAATACTCTCAATTTACAGTTTTTTTTCATGACTGTAAATAACAAAGATTCCCACCTCAACTCTGGTTAAAATGCTTTATCCCTCTAAGAATTATGTATGTAGATATGTATTATATATTATAAAAGTACAGATGTATATATGTTATTACATATCATAAAATGTATATCCTGATAGCCAGGTGTGGTGGCTTACACTTGTAATCCCAGCACTTTGGGAGGCTGAGGGAGGCAGATTGCTTTAGCCCAGAAATTTGAGACCAGCCTGAGCAACACAGGGAGACATCATCTCTACAAAAATACAAAAATTAGCCAGGGGTAGTGGCTGGTGCTTGTAATCCCAACTACGCCGGAGACTGAGGTGGGAGGATCGTCTGAGGCCGGGAAGGTAGAGCCTGTAGTGAGTTGTGATTGTGTCACTGCAGCACTCCAGCCTGGGTGACAGAGGGAGACCCTGTCAAAAAAAGAAGGAAGGGAAGGGAAGGGAATGGGAGGGAAGGGGAGGGAAGGGGAGGGGAGGGGCGTGGAGGGAAGGGAGGAGGAAAGGAGGGAGGGAGGGAGGAAGGAAGGGAGGGAGGGAGGGAGGGAGGGAGGGAGATATACCTTTTAGAATTGTAAAAACGTCTTTTTTTCTGCCCCCCGCCCCGAGACAGAGTCTGGCTCTGCCGCCCAGGCTGGTGTGCGGTGGCGCGATCTCGGCTCACTGAAAACTCCGCCTCCCGAGTTCACGCCATTCTCCTGCCTCAGCCTCCCGAGTAGCTGGGACTACAGGCGCCCGCCACCTCGCCCGGCTAATTTTTTTGTATTTTTAGTAGAAACAGAGTTTCACCGTGTTAGCCAGGATGGTCTCGATTTCTTGACCTCATGATCCGCCCGTCTCGGCCTCCCAAAGTGCTGGGATTACAGGCGTCAGCCACTGCACCCTGCCAGTCTCAGGTATTCTTTATGGCAGTGTGAAAATGAACTAATACACGTCTATTTTTTTGTTTTATTTTTTGAGACAAGGTCTTCCTGTGTTGCCCAGGCTGAAGTATGGTGGCACAATCTTAGCATACTGTAGCCTCAAATTCCTGAACTCTTGTAATCCTCCCGTCTCAGCCTGCTAAGTAGCTGGGACCACAGGCACATACTACGGTGCCCAGCTAATTATTTGTATTTGCTTTTTGTAGGGATGGGGTTCTCCCTATGTTGCACAGGCTGGTCTTGAACTCCTGGCCTAAAGTGCTGGGACTACAAGTGTGAGCCACCATGCCCAGCTTGAGTTTTCTTTTCTTTTTCTTTTTCTTTTTTTTTTTGGAGACGGAGTCGCACTTGTCGCCCAGGCTGGAGTGCAGTGGCATGATCTCAGCTCACTGCAACCTCCACCTCCGGAGCTCAAGAGATTCTCCTGCCTCAGCCTTCCTAGTAGCTGGGATTACAGGCGTCTGCCACCATGCCCGACTGATTTTTGTATTTTCAGTAGAGACAGGGTTTCTCATGTTGGCCAGGCTGGTCTCCAACTCCTGACCTCAAGTGATCCGCCTGCCTCGGCCTTCTAAAGTGCTGGGATTACAGGCATGAGCCACCGTGTCCGGTCAGAGTTTTCTTCATATGTACCATTTTTATTTATTTTTTTAATTTTTTTGAGATGGAGTTTTGCTCTGTTGCCCAGGCTGGAGTGCAGTGGCCCAATCTTGGCTCATTGCAGCCTCTACCTCCCGAGTTCAAGAGATTCTCATTCCTCAGTCGCCTGGGATTACAGGTGTGTGCCACCACACCCAGCTAGTTTTTTTAGTTTTTAGTAGAGATGGGGTTTTGCCATATTGGCCAGTCTAGTCAGGAACCCCTGGCCTCAAGCAATCCACCCACCTCAACCTTCCAAAATGTTGGGATTACAAGTGTGAGCCACTGCACTCAGCCCCTGTCTTTTCATTGTCTTAGCAGTGGATTGTGAAGAGCACATGATCTACATTTCGATGATGTCTAACTTATCCTGCATTCTTTTTTGGACTGTGCTTTTGGTGTTGTATCTCTTATCCTTACTTTTTTAGTGTACATAATTATAAATGTTTCTAACAAAGCTTCAAGTTATTCATTATTTTAATTATTCTCCTGAAAATGGCAATGCTTTAACTACTGTTTGAATATCTCTTCTTGTTCCAACTATTGTTTTAAAACCCTCAAAATGTTCAATTTAATTAAATGTACTGAAATAGTTTGTTAACTTCTGAGCTTACTGTTATTTTTCCTTTGAGGTTTTTTTTTTTTTTTTTTTTTTTTGCTTAAATATATCATTTTGTAATTATTTTAGTGACGTATTAGAATGAAAGAAAATTTTGTATCTTGGAAGAGTTCATTTAGGGCTAAAAGAAGTGCTACTTTACAAACAGCCACATTTATGGAACATATTACTAGCAGGGATGGTATAATGATGCAAACTTTTTATACATTTGTGAGAAACACAAGGAAATTAACTATAGATCCCAAACTTAAAATGTGTAAATATTCCCACCCTTTCAGGGTAAAGTCCTGGCAAGTATTTTATGTAAAGTCCTTCCTGCCACTGTCAGGGGAAAAAAAAGTCTAGCTAGGTGAAAAATCCTAGCTAAATAAATTATTATTTTGGGGTGTAGTGGGCTCACGCCTATAATCCTAGTACTTTGGGGGCCCAGGTGGGTGGACTGCTAGAGCTCAGGAGTTTGAAACCAGCATTGACAACATGGCAAAACCCTGTGTCTACTAAAAACACAAAAATAATAACTGGGCATGGTGGTGTGTGCCTGTAGTCCTAGGTACTCAGGAGTCCAAAGTGGGAGGATAGCTTGAGGCAAGATGGCACTATTGAACTCCAACCTAGGTGATGGAGCCAGACCCTCTCTCAAAAATAAATAAATAAATAAATAAATAAATACATAAATAAATAGTTGTTCTAAATGTATATGTCACTTTAAGAATGTTGCTTTTTTTTTTTTTTTTTTAAATAGAGTTGGGAGTCTTGCCATGTTGCCCAGGCTGGTCTTAAACTCCTGGACTCAAACGATCCTCCCACCTTGGCCATATGGCCCAAGAATGTTACATCTTACCTTGTCTCTAAACTTCTTGTTGAATTTTTGTTATTACTGCTATTAAGAGCTTCCTATAATTGACACTATGTGTTAGGCACTGTACTAGGCGCCTATCATATATCAGCTCTGTTCTTTACAAAACCACAAAAACCCCAGAAGGCAAGTGTTGTCATTCTCATGTTGCAGATATGGAGACTAAGATCTAGAAAGATGAAAATACTTGTTCACAGTCCCTGCTGGGAAATGACAGAGCTGGGGGGGGCATCAGTGGACCTTTTACACAGATCAGATTTCTGACACATTGTTAAATTCAATGTTTGCGGAAATGACACCTTCCTCATAATTATATTTTGTTATTTATTTACTTTTTAAAAATTTGTTTTTTCGCACTGAGAATAAGAAAAAGAGAAATTTTAAAAATTCATTTTGTTTCATTTTTAATTGACATGTAAAAATTGTACATATTTAAGGCCAGGCATGGTTGCTCATACCTGTAATCCCAGCACTTTCAGAGGTCGAGATGGGAGGATCGCTTGAGGCCAAGAGTTCAAGACCAGCCTGAGCAGCATAGTGAGACCCCCGTCTCTACAAAAAAAAAAAAAGATTTTAAATTAGTTGGGTGTGTGGCATATGCCTATAGTTGCAAGTACTCTGGAGGCTGAGGCAGGAGAATCCCTTGAGCCCAGGAGTTCGAGGCTGCAGTGAGCACCACAATCTAGCCTGGGTGACGGAATGAGATTCTGTATTAAAGAAACAAAAGAAGGGCCAGGCGCGGTGGCTCACGCCTGTAATCTCAGCACTTTGGGAGGCCGAGGCAGGTGATTTACGGGGTCAGGAGATCAAGACCATCCTGGCTAACACGGTGAAACCCCATCTCTACTAGAAATACAAAAAATTAGCCAGGCATGGTGGCATGTGCCTGTACTCCCAGCTACTCAGGAGGCTGAGGCCGGAGAATCGCTTGAACCCGGGAGGCAGAGGTTGCAATGAGCTGAGATCACACCACTGTACTCCAGCCTGGTAAAAGAGCTAGACTGTCTCAAAAAAAAAAAAAAAAAAAGAAAAGAAAAAGAAAAGAAAGGAAAAGAAACAAAAGAAAACAAAACCCAAAAAAATATATTGTAGGGCCGGGCGCGGTGGCTCAAGCCTGTAATCCCAGCACTTTGGGAGGCCGAGACGGGCGGATCACGAGGTCAGGAGATCGAGACCATCCTGGCTAACGCGGTGAAACCCCGTCTCTACTAAAAAATACAAAAAACTAGCCGGGCGCGGTGGCCAGCGCCTGTAGTCCCAGCTACTCGGGAGGCTGAGGCAGGAGAATGGCGTAAACCCGGGAGGCGGAGCTTGCAGTGAGCTGAGATCCGGCCACTGCACTCCAGCCTGGGCGACAGAGCGAGACTCCGTCTCAAAAA